>NW_011500019.1:440084-481619 GCF_000495115.2 Populus euphratica
TCAAATTTATTAATTATTTTATTAATAATATTAATTATAATAAAACTAATAATATTAATAATACAAATAATATTATTTTTATTATTATATTATTAATTATAATAAAAATAATTATATTTATAACACAAATAATTATATTAAGAATTTCAAAAATATTTATAACACAAATAATAATATTTTTTATATCAATACTTTGATTTATAATAAAAATAATAATATTTATCACATAAATAATAATATTTTTTATATGAATACTTTAAATTATAACATAACTAGTAATATTTTTTATCTTTTTTAGCAACTGTATACATGTTGGCTTAGGCGTTGCAATCCTTTACAACAGAAAACATGCGTGTGCACGTCATTATCTTTATAAATTGTAAAAGCTGACATTGTTATATTGGTGGAACAAAATTGAAGGGGTTGGGTCGGTTGGGGTTTAGGTCTTTTGGTGTCCGAACCTAAGAGGTTTGGTTCCTTTCGTGTTTGGATCCAAGGGGGGTTGGGGGTTGGGTCTGTGTCTAAAACCAAAGGGGTTGGGGGTTGGGCAGGATAGGGACCCAAGTGGACTAGGTCCGTGTCCGAACCCAAAAGAATAGGAGTTTGGGTATGTGGCCAAATCCAAGGGGGTTGGGGTTCTTCGGTGTCTAGACCCAAGGGATTTGGGTTCTTTCGTGTCTAGATTTAAGAGGGTTGGGGGTTGGGCGGGGTGGGGACCCAAGGGGGTTGGGAGATGGGTTTGTGTCCGAACCCAAAAAGCTTGGGGTTTGGGTACGTAGTAGGAACCAAGGGGGTTGGGGATTAGGCCATGTCCGGACCCAAAGGGTTGGGTCTGTGTCTGGACCCCAGGGTTGGAGTTTGGGTCCTTTGGTGTCCATACCCAAGGGATTTGGGTCTTTCGGTGTTTGGATCGAAGGGGAGTTGGGGTTTAGGCGGGGTAGGGACCTAAAAGGGTTAGGGGATAGGTCTGTGCTTGGACCCAAGGGGGTTGAGGGTTGGGCTAGGTGGGGATCCAAGGGGGTTGGGGGATGGGTTTGTGTCTGAACCCAACAAGTTGGGGTTTGGGTCATATGGTGTCTAGACCCGATGAGTTTAGGGTTTAGGTCCTTTCGTGTTAGGATCTCAGGGGGTTAGGCCGTGTCCGGACCCAGAAGAGCTGGACCCGTGTCTGTATACAAGCAATTTAGGTTAGAATGCCTAACCCAACAGAAGAGGGACCTAGCACACAGGTCAACAAACCTGTTGGCCTATGTGGGCAATCAAGCTCACAGGTTTGGCCCCAACACCGGGGCATAATATCCCAAGTGCCAAGTGTTTACAACCTCCCCCTGCAACTTTGGAACTCTATGTGGCTGAGCATGACTGCCCTCGCGCCAAATGTTTCTGCCTGGTGCTGCAGCACACCATGCTCCCTTCCAAATGTGCAATTCACGGTGCATAGAATCTTGATGAAGAAGACTTTTCTTACATGATTTAATTTTATATATAATATAATAATAATAATAATAACCACCAAAGAAAAACCATATATTTGATTTGAAGGATAAAATTATTATTATTATTATTATTATTTGTGCCATAAATATTATTATTTTTATTATAATTGAAGGCATGCATATTAAAAATATTATTATTTGTATTATAAATATTAATATCTCTATATTAAAAATATTAATATTTATGGTGTAAATATTATTATCTGCTGTACAAATATTTTTATTTTTATTATGATTAAAAGTTTAATATTTATTTTTACTATAGTTCAAAGTATTATTATTAAAAATATTATTATTTATGTTACAGATATTATTATTTTTATTATCACTGAAAGCATTACTACTAAAAATAGTATTATTTGTGGTATATAGATTATTATTTTTATTATTATTGAAAATATTAATATTAAAAATAGTATTATTTGTGGTATAAATATTATTATTTTTATTATAATTAAAATAATAATATTTATACCACAAATTATAATATATTTGATATTAATACTTTCAACAATAATAAAAATTATAGTATTTATAATTAAAATAATAATATTTAGAAACTTATAAGACCTAATAGTCTTCGGTCTTGACAAAAGACACTAGAAAATTGGGTCCTAATATAGGATCCATTAGCCTTGGGCATAAGGCAAGCCAGCTCTAACACCACGTGGGTGCACGGATCTGACCTAGCGCACAAGCAGGGCAGCTAAAACGTCGAGTGTCCGTATCCCAAGGCCTATAGCCCCACCAAAAGTTAAACTAATAATTTTCTCTCTAATCAATCTTTCAATACTAAATGCATCCCAGCAAAAAGACAATCCACCCCTCTCCCGATGCCCTTACAACTCTCTATAGCAAGGGCTAGTCTACCATTACACTATTTCAATCCATAGTGCTTTGTGTCTAGATAAACAGTAACAGGAGCACTGACCCCTTTTAGTATTTTGTATAATACTTTATGTTTCCAAGAAAAAATGTTATTTTTTCAATGTGAGATTTAAAGCACTTTACTAAATATGTTTTATATTTATAAGAAAAAAATTATATTTTTTTAATATGGGATAAATTTTTTTGATATATTCTTTTAAACTTTATTATTTACAACATGTATAGCGTATATTCACATGAATTGTTTCTTAATTTTTTATATGAAATATGAAATTTTTATTTTTTTTTAAATTTTTTCAAGTTGACTTAGGTTGACCCGTATAACTTTTGATTCGACCTCTTAACCAGATCAACCCCACATCAGATGTGATAACTATAATTAAAAGGTTCTTGTCAATTTTGATACTCACAGCGTTCAATCTAAAGTGCTAAAGCCTCCTTTAAGAAAAAAAAAAAATCTCCTATGCTATCAATTTGGTTAATTGAGTATCTATAATTTTCATTAGATCGAGTATAAGTAACCTCAATTGAAAAAAAAAAACTTTTACTCAATAGAAAGGATGAGATGAATGATGATATTTCAAGAATGACAAAAAAAAGTTGATGATAATGACTAAGGTTGTGAAGAAGAATTCTCAATTGATAGAGTTAAATCTTTAATTTCGGAAAATTTTACTCATTTGACTGAAATTGAAAAAACATATGCTCAATTGACAAAATTAATAATGGAGGGACTCTTTTGACAAGTTGGTGAAAATATAGGATGGAAATAGTGGGTTTTGTCAAAATGGAAGGATATACTTACAGAACGAGTGGACATGAAAGCATGAATGCATAAAGTTGAAAAATGCCTTGACGGGCCCTTGCTGCCAAAGAAAAAATTTGCTTGGGAAAGCAGAGCCAAGACTTGTAAAAGAAAAGAACACGTTCGCCTGTCGCCAGCACAATTTAATTATTTATGGGTAGTTGAAGAAGGAATTTGTTTTGAATAAAATATTTTACAAGATAAAATATTTTTTATATTTTTTAAATATTTTTTAAATAATAATTTATACACAAAATTATCCATCAATCCTAACCATCAAAATCTTATCATCATCACTACATGCGATATTATATTCACTGTTGCTATCTTCATTACCACCCCACTACTGTAACTGTACCACCTTTAAAGAAAATTTAAGCCAGATAGAGGTGTTTAAAATTGTGTTTTATTAAATTATAATTTTTTTATTTAAATTTTTTCAATCATTGATATAAAAAATAATACTTAAAAATAATAAAAATATTATTTTAATATATTTTTAAATAAAAAATATGGTAAAAAATAATCATTACAACAATAAAAAGCATGTTAAATTTTGTCGGTGACTAGGAAAATGTTGTGGTGTTCAAATGATTGACTATTCTCCCTCAATTTTTTTTTTCAATTTAATCCATTCAAATTTGCTTAATTTAGTATTTTCCTTGATAGTTTTTTTTTTCTCACCCTGATACGGAAATCTTGGAATGTAGAGGGAAATTTATGATGCTTGGTTTTGTAAAATAAAATAAAATTTGGGTTACTTTAAAACAATTAAGTTTTAAGAATATAAAATTAAAAATAAAACAAATATAAAAATTAGAGTAAACAAACAAGACAAAGAGAATGGAAAGACATTGCTATCTTTGGACATCATGTGAGGGATCATGCCAAAAAATTCATTCCATTGTGTAATTGTAATCTTCGCATCGTCTTCTTTATGTTGAGGCGGCGTGTAGTAGCAGGGGTGGGATGATTTATTGCCAACAATGTTTTTTTTTTTTTTTTCCACTTGAAATTTACACTAATTATTTAAAATTTTAGAATTATCCTTTTATTTATTGAAATTTTAACTTTGATATTTATTATTTTGATTTTTAATTTATATTCTTGGCTATTTTGTAAAATTTTAATTTATTTTTAATTTCTTTATTGAATTCAAATTTATGATATTTTATTTTTTTCAACTTGGTCCTCATTCTTTTAATTCTTTTTATATCTTATTATTATATTAATTTTTCTTTTTAATTTTACCCTTCAATAAAAAATTATTAGTTATTCTCTAACTTATTTTTTATTGAAATTTTGATCTTGAAATTATTAGTTATTCTTTAACTTATTTTTTATTGAAATTTTGATCTTTATTTTTTTAATTTTTATTTTGAGATCCTTTTAATTTACTCGAGGTAACTTAGGTTGGTTATTTTTATTTTTAATTTAATTTAATTATTTTATATTTAGTTAGTTGAGAACTAAGCTATATCATATTTTCTTTGAAAAATAGTTTTTTTTCAATATATCATAATGATTTTTTTTATTTAATTCATTTGGTGTCACTGTCTATTATTATTTTTTATTATATAATTAAAATACAAATAAACTTATTTGATCTAGTTGGCTGTACAATCTAAATTGTAGATTTTTTTCCTTTTTTAGAACTCGCTTGTGGCATCTCAATATCATATTTTTTTTAAATAATAATAATAATAATCTTACCCGCAATGTAGCACAATTCCGTAAATCTAGTGTGTACTAATCTGAGTACGGATTGAAAAAAATACAGAAGACGAAAATGTCTCAAACTAAAAAAAATCTCTTTATATAGTAAAAAAGTCTCCTGAACATCATTATCATTTTGGGGCTATTATAATTGCAATAATCTGTTTTATACCATATATTTTTTTATGTTTTTTTTGGATGCCACAACTTTTGTTTGTGATGGAAAATATCGATCATTATCGCATCATAAACAACACAAATATACAGCTATTTAGGCATTTTAAGATGAGCTCTTTCTCTTTTCCATTTTAAAGATCTTCTAATTTTCCATCTCACCAAATTATCATTGAAGTAGAATTGGAACTTATTATTTTACTAGGCAAATGTTGTTTATTGGCTAGAAAATAGTTTTTTTTTGAAAAGTAGTTTTCATGAAAATTAAATTTAAAAAAAAACATATTTTTTTTTCTGATGTTTAGTAATATTATAAAAAAATAAATTGAAAACACTTTCTAGTATTTGACTACACTATGAAAAATAAGTGGAAAAATAATTTATTAATATTTAATTTTTTTCAAGTTTATTAAAAATATAGAGACCAAATTTAATGGATCGAAAGATTGAAAGATGATGAAATTGAAAAAATATTTAAATTTTATAAATTATTTTAAATAAAACAAATAACAATTAAAATAATAGAAACTAAATATGACAAATAAAAAGTTGATAACTGATGAAATTAAAAAAAATTAATGTCAAAGATCATTTAAAATAAAATAAATATAAATAAAAAGAATAGAGACTAAATTTAATGAATAAAAAAAATTTCAATTAAGAAAATGATAAGAGAAAAATAAATAACAAAAATAAAAATATAATCAAAGTTGATATAAAAATCAAATTAAATTCTAAGGAACTAAATTAATAACAAAATTTTATATAATAAATAAATAATAGGATATTTTTTTATTTTTTATAACTTTTAGAAAGTGTAATATTTCATCTAAAAAAATACTTTTAATTTTTTTGAAAACTAAACTAAATTTTTTATTGATTGAAAAATATTTTTTATTGATAAATTTTTCTAATAATAAACAAAAAAAAATTAGAAAATAACTTTTCATTAAACAAACCTAGATTATTATTTCTGCTAAGAATAAAAACAAACGAAACTACATACCAGTTTCATGGACCAATAATAAAAGGTGAAAGAGAAAAAAATGGAAGACCATGACTTCATCTGGTAATCTGTACTGTTCAGATTACTGAATTGTATCCCTCTTTTCCTCAGACACGCCAAAATCTGCAGCCTAATATATAGAACCAGGTGGTTTCTGTGGTCCTTCCAGTTTACTAGCATTAATGTTCTCGGCTAGATATCAGCTTGAACTAACATTACATGCTATCGCACTGAAAATTATACAATAAAAACATATAGTTCAAAGAGGAAATCTGCTACATTTGCATTTCAGCCATTAGTTCAGACCTAACATTGACACTATGCATCATGAAACTTGCTGTTCAGTCAACTGGTAACGTCACTGTCTAATTGGAAAACACCACCAGTAGAATATTCTAGTGAAAAGGAACAAACATAAAGTGATAAAATAAGCTAAAAACGTGTTGATTAGTTAGTAGTAGACTTACTTGTGGTAACTGAGCCATCTGCTGTTGCTTGGACCCCTGAAAGGGGTAGAAAGAAAGAGGACTAGTCAGTTAGCTACGTAATAATGCTACTGGTAATACAAGGTTGGGCAGTGACATTCTCTGATGATGGATGTGAAAGAAAGAACGAGAATTCAAACAGCCCATATCACGATTTCTGCAACCAACATGGTGTCTAGCATCTTCTCATCATTCACACTCTTTCTTTTTCTTAGTTCTTGGATGTGCTCGGCCAGGGATAACACGACATTGCCCACTACTCCACTCAGGGATGAAATGGGAGATACTCTTGTTTCTTCTGGAGAAAGATTTGAACTTGGATTCTTTACTCCTTGTGGGAGAAATGAAGGCAAGAAATACCTAGGCATCTGGTATTACAGATACAACCCTCAAACTGTTGTGTGGGTTGCTAACCGTGAAAATCCACTTGATAATTCCAGGGGAGTTTTTTCCCTCGGACAAGACGGAAACCTCCAGGTGATGGATGTAAATGGAACATCTTACTGGTCCGCAAGGATAGAATCAACATCATCTTCATTTTCTTTGAAGCTCATGGATTCCGGGAACTTAGTCTTGATCCAAGAAGCTGCAAATGGTTCAGCAATATTGTGGCAAAGCTTTGATTATCCAACTGACACATTTCTTCCAGGAATGAAGATAGACAAGAACTTTATGTTGACTTCTTGGAAGAGTTCCATTGACCCAGCACCAGGAGACTTCAAATTTCAGCTGGATGAAAGAGAAAACCAGTACATCATCATGAAGAACGGATCAATTCCGTACTGGAAAAGTGGAGTTTCTGGAAGTTTTGTAAGATCCGACGAAAGGCTCTGGCTTGTTTCTAACTTGCTCATGAATTCCAGCAGGAAACCAAGCAGTCCTCTTGGGAACACAACAACTACAAAGGAAAGTCCTTATGATAGAATAAATTCAACAGCTGTGAATTATAAGAATACAAGACTGGTGGTGAATTTCGATGGGCAGATACAGGTTTTCCTCTGGAGAAATGCGAATTGGACTTTGATCTGGCGGGAACCAAGTGATCGATGCAGTGTATTTGATGCTTGTGGGACTTTTGGCATCTGCAATAGTCAAAATAGGATTCCTTGCAAGTGTTTGCCAGGATTTCAGCCCAGGTCTCCCGATAATTGGAAATTAGAAAACTTTGCAGAGGGGTGTGAAAGAATGTCACCTTTATGCAGCAACGATGTGGCTCCGAAGTTCCTGGAGTTAAAATCGATGAAAGCAGGAAAGCCTGATGCTGAACCTGACTACTCAGATGAAAATGACTGTATGAACAAGTGCCTTAGCAAATGCAACTGCCAGGCATATTCTTATCACAAGGCTGAAAATGGGGATAATAATTTTACATGCTGGACTTGGTTTAAGGATCTCAACAACATTCAGGAGCAGTATGACAGGGGTCGTGACTTCAATGTCCGTGTGCCACTTTCAGCTATAGGTACTTAATCCTTTCAATACGGTGACTTCGTATCTGCATAGCTGATTTATCTCTTAGAATTTTGATACCTGGCTATTTTAGTTACTGAAAAGTAAACACACGTTTGCGACTCTAGTTTATCATCTGATACGGCGCTTGATTGCAATGGTTCTTGTACAGTAAGTTTAATTGTTTTAATACTTCAAAAATTTCAACTTATTCCTGCATAATCTTTTGTAAGTTAGCATTTGCAGAATCAGTCTTGCGGATTGAGTTTGCCACAGATTAACAAAAATAGTTGTGTTGGTGTTGTCTATTGGTCTATTTCAGGACAAAGCTAGAATCTCATCAGGTTCTTACTTGTTCTGCCAGACTGGAATCAGATTTGGCTGTCACAAACTCAAAACTATCTAGCAGATTGCTAAGCTAGTAGCTAGAAATGGTTATAGTTTATAAAAGTTTTCCTCAGTTTTCAAATGCATAGATTCAGAAGTAAGGATATACAATTTTAAATTGCATGAACTTTGACATGTAGACATTCCACTCTTTCAGCATCGGTGACAAGAAAATGTGAGATGTGCGGCACTACCGTAATCCCCTACCCGCTAAGCACTGGACCAAACTGTGGCGATCAAATGTACTTCAGGTTCCACTGTGATGATTCCAGTAGCCAGCTTATGTTTGAGGTACCTGGTGGTGCCTACTATCGTGTAACTGGCATTGATGAAGAGTTGCAAAAGTTTTCAATACATGTTGAAGATGCAAGTTGTAAAGCTATCGAGTTGATGGGAAACTATACGCAGAGCATCCAGTCCTGGCCATTTCATGTAATTGGAAGATGCGACGCTAACCGTAGTAATAGTAGAATAGGTTCATCATTTGAAGATACAGGATTTGCTGAAGTTGAAATCGGGTGGACTGATCCATCTGAACCACTCTGTTACTCACTCGATGAATGCAATGACTGGCGACATTCAACCTGCAGTTTTGCAAGAGATGGGAAGAAAAGGTGCCTTTGCAATAAATCCTTTCGGTGGGATCCCAAAACGGTCAATTGCATTTCAGGTATATTGACAATAACATTTTAAGTGATCTATATCTAGATTTCTTTGTAAGCAAGCAATTCAGATATCAATACGGTGACTTGGTACCTGCATAGCTGATTTATCTCTTAGAATTTTGATACCTGGCTATTTTAGTTTCTGAAAAGTAAACACATGTTTGTGACTCTAGTTTATCATCTGATGCGGCGCTTGATTGCAATGGTTCTTGTACAGTAAGTTTAATTGTTTTAATACTTCAAAAATTTCAACTTATTCCTGCATAATCTTTTGTAAGTTAGCATTTGCAGAATCAGTCTTGCGGATTGAGTTTGCCACAGATTAACAAAAATAGTTGTGTTGGTGTTGTCTATTGGTCTATTTCAGGACAAAGCTAGAATCTCATCAGGTTCTTACTTGTTCTGCCAGACTGGAATCAGATTTGGCTGTCACAAACTCAAAACTATCTAGCAGATTGCTAAGCTAGTAGCTAGAAATGGTTATAGTTTATAAAAGTTTTCCTCAGTTTTCAAATGCATAGATTCAGAAGTAAGGATATACAATTTTAAATTGCATGAACTTTGACATGTAGACATTCCACTCTTTCAGCATCGGTGAAAAGAAAATGTGAGATGTGCGGCACTACCGTAATCCCCTACCCGCTAAGCACTGGACCAAACTGTGGCGATCAAATGTACTTCAGGTTCCACTGTGATGATTCCAGTAGCCAGCTTATGTTTGAGGTACCTGGTGGTGCCTACTATCGTGTAACTGGCATTGATGAAGAGTTCCAAAAGTTTTCAATACATGTTGAAGATGCAAATTGTAAAGCTATCGAGTCGATGGGAAACTATAAGCAGCAGCGCAACCAGTCCTCGCCATTTTATGTAATTGGAAGATGCGACGCTAACCGTAGTAATATTATATTAGGTTCTTCATTTGAAGATACAGGATTTGTTGAAGTTGAAATCGGGTGGATTCAACCATCTGAACCACTCTGTAACTCACTCGATGAATGCAATGACTTGCCACATTCAACCTGCAGTCCCGCAAGAGATGGGATGAAAAGGTGCCTTTGCAATAAATCCTTTTGGTGGGATCCCAAAACGGTCAATTGCATTTCAGGTATTCTGACAATAACATTTTAAGTGATCTATATCTAGATTTCTTTGTAAGCAAGCAATTCAGATATCAATACGGTGACTTGGTACCTGCATAGCTGATTTATCTCTTAGAATTTTGATACCTGGCTATTTTAGTTTCTGAAAAGTAAACACATGTTTGTGACTCTAGTTTATCATCTGATGCGGCGCTTGATTGCAATGGTTCTTGTACAGTAAGTTTAATTGTTTTAATACTTCAAAAATTTCAACTTATTCCTGCATAATCTTTTGTAAGTTAGCATTTGCAGAATCAGTCTTGCGGATTGAGTTTGCCACAGATTAACAAAAATAGTTGTGTTGGTGTTGTCTATTGGTCTATTTCAGGACAAAGCTAGAATCTCATCAGGTTCTTACTTGTTCTGCCAGACTGGAATCAGATTTGGCTGTCACAAACTCAAAACTATCCAGCAGATTGCTAAGCTAGTAGCTAGAAATGGTTATAGTTTATAAAAGTTTTCCTCAGTTTTCAAATGCATAGATTCAGAAGTAAGGATATACAATTTTAAATTGCATGAACTTTGACATGTAGACATTCCACTCTTTCAGCATCGGTGAAAAGAAAATGTGAGATGTGCGGCACTACCGTAATCCCCTACCCGCTAAGCACTGGACCAAACTGTGGCGATCAAATGTACTTCAGGTTCCACTGTGATGATTCCAGTAGCCAGCTTATGTTTGAGGTACCTGGTGGTGCCTACTATCGTGTAACTGGCATTGATGAAGAGTTGCAAAAGTTTTCAATACATGTTGAAGATGCAAATTGTAAAGCTATCGAGTCGATGGGAAACTATAAGCAGCAGCGCAACCAGTCCTCGCCATTTTATGTAATTGGAAGATGCGACGCTAACCGTAGTAATAGTAGAATAGGTTCATCATTTGAAGATACAGGATTTGCTGAAGTTGAAATCGGGTGGACTGATCCATCTGAACCACTCTGTTACTCACTCGATGAATGCAATGACTGGCGACATTCAACCTGCAGTTTTGCAAGAGATGGGAAGAAAAGGTGCCTTTGCAATAAATCCTTTTGGTGGGATCCCAAAACGGTCAATTGCATTTCAGGTATTCTGACAATAACATTTTAAGTGATCTATATCTAGATTTCTTTGTAAGCAAGCAATTCAGACAATGCTGCTAGGACAGTAAAATTTGCTACTTCTGACAAGTAATAATGGCTTGTTTGTTAGTCCTTCCATAAATTTGTGCAACTATATAGTTGAGTAAAGAATATAGTTAACCTGCTGCCTCAATGATAATAGCTTATAGCAATAATTTCTCTGATTAACATGCAGCATCTACAAAGAAAAGGAGGTCATTATATCTAGTTTTACTTGGAGTTGTTGCAGCTTCTGTAATCATCCTATGTGCTTCCTTCTTTCTGTATCATATGCGAAGATCAACGAAGGTTACTGGTCGAGGTACTCAATATTCCAACAATTTAATGTTTATTCTTTTAATAAAATAAGTATATTTTTCAATGAAAACTCAGAAAGTGATTAACTCTTGAAATTGCCTTCAACTCAGAAAACAGAGAAAGCATCCAGGGAAATGTAGCATTTCACTTGAATGACACTGAGAGACGATCCAGGGATTTGATATCTGCTGACCATTTCACCGTAGATGATAAGAAAGGCATAGATGTACCGATTTTTGACATGGAATGCATACTAGCTGCTACAGATAACTTCTCGGGTGCAAACAAGCTAGGACAAGGGGGTTTTGGGCCTGTTTACAAGGTAAATGACCATGCTGTTTCCTACAGTACTGGAGTTTATTCTGACATGCTGTGTATTGATTTTTGTTCAGGGAAAGTTACCGGGAGGCCAAGAGATAGCTATAAAAAGACTTTCTTATGGTTCAGGGCAAGGCTTGGAGGAATTCAAGAATGAAATTACATTGATCGTCAAACTTCAACATCGTAATCTTGTTAGACTTTTGGGATACTGTGAAGAAGGATGTGAGAAAATGTTGGCCTATGAATACATGCCAAACAAAAGCTTGGATGTGTTCATATTTGGTTAGCCTCCTTAAACTTAACTACTAAACATTTTTCTATGCTGATGGGAAACAGATAATTTAAGATGATTGCTAACTTTATTCTCTCAATGGAAATTGAAACCATACAAGATCGGACGCTGTGCGTGTTATTAAATTGGGAACTGCGCTTTAACATTATCATGGGAATCGCTCGAGGACTGCTTTATCTTCACCGCGATTCAAGGCTGAAGATCATTCACAGAGACTTGAAAACAAGCAATGTCCTCTTAGATGAGGAGATGAACCCCAAAATTTCTGATTTCGGCTTGGCAAGGATCTTAAGAGGCAAACAAACAGAAGGAAACACACAGAGAGTTGTTGGGACTTAGTAAGTTCTATTATGCGCGCAGATTGCTTTCCTAACCATGGGATACATCCAATGTTGATTACATTTCTGTCTCAGCTAACATAATACAAACTCACCTGTCATGCAGCGGCTACATGGCACCGGAGTATGCAATGGATGGGGATTTCTCAACGAAGTCTGATGTCTTTAGCTTCGGTGTGATTGTACTTGAAATTCTCAGTGGAAAAAGAAATGCGGCATTTTACAAGTCTGATCAAAATTTTAGCCTCTCAGCTTATGTAAGCAATGGAAATTTTCAAAGCCACATCTTCCTTTTCTTTCTCTACCATTTAAAAATTTTGATTTTTAAACTTTGTCACAGGCATGGAAGTTGTGGAAAGAGGAAAAGGTACTGGATTTGATGGACCGAGCATTATGCGATACTTGTGACGCAAATGAATTTGTGAGGTGTGTGAATGTTGGCCTCTTATGTGTGCAAGAACATCAATGGGATCGTCCCACCATGTCAAACGTAGTTTTCATGCTTGAAAGTGACACTGCATCTCTACCAACTCCTAAGAAACCAGCATTTGCAGCAAGCAGATCCCTCTTCAACACTGCTTCTTCTTCTAGCAAAGCAGATTCATACGTCGATTTAACAAATACGTTAGAGCAAGGAAGATAATTGGGGGAAGGGGTTAGAAAATGTTGTTCTCCCTTTATATCAATCTAGCAGGGTTTGTCGTACTTTCCAATATAAATCTGCTGTTTTTGTCTATCTTGTCCCATTAACTCAGAGCCATTCATTGTCTTAAAAGTTTGTCATTCATTCTGATCAAATAATTTGTATTGAGATTACATAAAAGCCAGAATAATGTTTTGTATGTGTACTTGACAGTAACAGGCATGAAAGAGTGACATTGGAAGCAACTATATTGTGCAGGACATGCCGTGGAACCAACATTCTGATGCACATACAAGACTTAAGGCTTAGCCATACATGTCAGGCTAGTTCTGCCCTCATTGACATACACATTATGAAACTGTTTTAACAAGCCCTAATCAAATACAATATAGTGGAAAATAAGGAAAAAATTCAACAAAAAAGTATATATTTTTAAACAAGTTCTTATAATTTTTGAATGGCAAAGTGCTGAAGGCTGAGGAAATTAATCCCCCATTTGTTTTTGTGGTGGTAAAGTTTTTTTATTTTATTGTATTTTATTTTTGCTTTAATTTTTTTAATGTTTTTACATTGTTTTGATACGTTGATATCAAAAATAATTTTTTAAAAAATATATTATTTCAATATTTTATATAAAAATATAATTTTTCTGAAAAAATTCAAGACGACATCTTTTTGAAATGTTGGGACAACAACATATTGGATTGATTCAGGTTAACTTGTAAAATCCACAACCATGGTCATGAGACCATGATAACCTTATAGAAAGTAAACCAAAATAAATTATGAAGTCTAATTCCCCATCAATCTAATGTTGAAGGATGGGATTAAAAAAATAAGTTAATTAAAAAAGATATAAAAAAATTGAGTCAACCTAAATTAACTTGCTAAACTCATAACCTAGGTAATGAGATCGGGATAACTCCACTGAAAGCTAATCAAAACAAATTATGAAACTCAACTTCCAATCAACTCAATGTTGTAATATGAAATTAGAAAAAAATCAATTAAAAAATTATATAAATAAATGATTCAATTCAACCCGAATTAACACACAAACTCGTGACCTAGATTAACACGCTAAACACATGACTCAGGTTATGATACAGGGATAACCTCATTAAAAACAAAAAAAAGCCTTAGTCAACCCAATTTATCATTCCAAACTCTCAACTTGGGTTATAAGGCTTGTATAACCATATAAAAAGAAAATAAAAATTTATTTTGAATCATAATTCCTAATCAATCTAATGTTGAAGGATGAAATTGAAAAATAAATTAAAAAAACTAAAAAAATTGCCTGATTCAACCTGGATTAGCTCCCATGACTTAAGTTATAAGATCAAGATAACCTTATAGAAAGCAAATCAAAACAAATCATGAAATCTAATTCTCAATGAATAAAATATTGAAAGATGAAATTTGAAAAAAAAAATATAATCTAAAAAAAAACCTAAGTCAACCAAATTAATTTACCAAACTTATATCTCATATCACGAGATTAGGACAACCTTATAGAAAGTAAATAAAACAAATAATAAAGTTTAATTTGCAATAAAATAAATGTTGAAGGATCAAATTGAAATTGAAGAAATTAACAAAAAATTAACAAAATAAATAAATTAACTAGGTTAACTCATGAAACATGCACCCTACATCATGAGATTGAGACAACATCATAAAAAGTAAATCAAAAAAATTAAAATGTTTAATTTTTAATGAATCAAATATTAAATGATAAAAAGTGATGCGCAATCAAAGCACCATCTCTTCTAGTATTTTGTTAATTTATCTATATATTAAAAATTGTTAAAAGAGGTTACAATGAGTGAACTATACAACATAAAAATCAAAGCATATTGACAATGGTCTTTAGGTCATTGCTAGATTATTCTTCGCGCTATACTATGGATTGGATTAATTTTTTCTAGACATAAAAATAATATCTTGGTGTTGTTAATATCGTTTATAGCATAATGATGTGACATTGTCAACTTGACAAGTTAAAAAATAACTCAAATAACTTATAAAAAATATAGTTTGACTAAAAAAATTAAGATGATATTTTTACAAAAAGATTAAAATAACAACATATTAGATCAACTCGGATTAACCTATCAAATCCATTATCAAGGTCATGAAACCCTGATAACCCTATAAAAAGCAAATCAAAAAAATTATTAAACTAAATTCTCAATCAACTCAATATTGAATGATGAAATTGAAAAAAAAAAAAAGAACCGAGTCAACTTTGGTAAACTTGATAAACTTGGCTCATGAGATTAGGATAATCCCATAGAAAACAAATTATAACGCTT
Organism: Populus euphratica; assembly: GCF_000495115.2. Taxonomy (NCBI): domain Eukaryota; kingdom Viridiplantae; phylum Streptophyta; class Magnoliopsida; order Malpighiales; family Salicaceae; genus Populus; species Populus euphratica. The sequence continues at coordinate 455,625 of NW_011500019.1, forward strand.
AATTCTAAATCAACTTAATGTTAAAGGATGAATTTTTTTTAAAAAAATAAAATATCACTCAAGTTAACTGATCAAACTCGTGACCCGGGTCACAAGACCAAGATAACCTTATAGAAATTAAATCAAAATAAATCATTAAGTATAAATTCTAGTCAACCCCATGTTAAATAATGAAATTGAAAAAGTTTCAACTAAAAAAAAAACTAAGTTAATTGGCTTAACCTACAAACCAGGTCATCAAACCATGATAACCCAATAAAAAGTGAATAAAAAAAATATAAAGTTCAATTCTCAATCAATATAATATTGAAGGATTAAATTGATTTAAAAAATATTAAAAAAATAACTCAAGTCAATCTAGGTTAACTTGTCAAACTCGGGTAAAGAGATCAAAATAGCTCTACAGAAACAAAATTAAAAACAATTATAAAATTTAATTTTCAATAAACTCAATGTTTATGAATTAAATTAAAAAAATCAATTAAAAAAACTCAAGTATGTAACAACCCATCTTTTCAAGCCCAAAACAAATGAATTTTTTTTTCATAATTAACATGCATCGTGTCAGTAAACAGCGAACATATTTTCTCACATCATCAATATACAATTCATACATCAACAACTATCAACATTTCATTTAAAAGTGAATCTTACATAAACTCATAATATTATATTTGTATGATTAGAAATTCACATTTAAAATATACATACATAGACATGAGTTTATATTCTATCCTATAAATAGTCATCACGAATGAGTTTGTATTCTATCCTATAAATAGTCATCACGAATTTAAGCTAAAAGGATCTAATAATAGTTATACATTCAGTACATTAATTCATACAAAACACATCATCATTTAAAATGTAACTATATGATTCCTTGTAAAAGTAGGTTCTCGAGTATTGGGCTTCTTAGACACCTTATTGGTGTGACGCCCCTACTACAATACAAAATATTTACAAGAATGCAATTACTTAATAATAATAATAAAACGGTTTGGCAGTTTAATGAAGCATTAACATTATGTCATGTTTGAAGTGTAACATTTGTAATTCCTTCATGTTCTTAGTATACTCAACTTGTAGTACATATAGATGCACCAATTCTTACAATCAGCCATAATCTTAAATCTGGCCATCCTCTTAAGGTATCATTTGTCGAGTTTAACTATTCACTCACCCCAGCCAACTCCTACGAATGCCATCAACCAAAGCTAATCATTCATTTATCCGGGTCATCTATTCTGAAGCCAATAGCCAAAGTTAATTAATTGTTTGTCTTGGTTATCCTTTCAGATGTAATTAGTTAAAGCAAATCATTCTTTTATCTCATTCATCCCCAAAGCTAATCATTCATTTGTCCCGGTCATCCATTTAGAAGCTGTTAGCCAAAGCTAATCAATCGTTTATCTTGGTTATCCCTTCAGATGCACTTAGCTAAAGCAAATCATTCATTTATCTCGGGCATCCCTTTAGATACCATTGGCCAAAGCTAATTATTCATTTGTCCCAATCATCCCTTCGGATGCAATTAGCTGAAGCTAGTTAATTATTTGTCCTAGTCATCCCTTTGGATGCCATTAGTCAAAGCTAATCAATTATTAACATTTAAGCATTTAACAATCTAGTATCTAAATTAACATAATACAGTAACATTCATGATAAAGTATTTTTCATTATTCAACATTATTAAAAAGGAAGATGAAGTCACCTACCTGCAATAGAAGCTCTACTCATGTTCCCTCCTTTAGTCACAAACTCATCTCATAAATTTTTCTCATTCAAGGATATGTTATAAAATAATCATATAAATAGCTAATAGATCTTTCTTTCAATCATTTCTTTCTTTATATCTTATGTTTTTCTTATTACACCCATTAATGTTGTTATCCTTTATCCAACCATAGTTATCATTCCTTCAAGTCGATATTACATAGAATCCATATTCATCCATTACTCATATGTTACTTTCTATGCATGTTCATTTTCCTCATAATAACATACATACATACATATATCATGTATATTTTCAATATTAGTATCTCAATGTGCAAGTGTTCGTATGAGTCAATTCTTTTATATTCTTATATATAGTATTCATGTGAAAGTCTATTGTTACTGTCTAACTTTGAACTGTTGTTGTCTCATTTCCAACTGTTACTGTCTAACTTTGAATTGTTACTATCTTAGTTCTAACTGTTACTGTCTAACTTTGAACTGTTACTGTTTAAACATTTGAATTGTTACTGTCTACACATTAAACTGTTACTGTTCAACCATTATTGTCTAACTTTGAACTGTTACTATCTCATTTCCAATTGTTACTGTCTAATTTTCAACTATTACTGTCTAATTTTGCCTTAGATTTTTACTAATATTTAGAGCTATAAAACTCTATTTCAAGTGAGATTGGTCTCATTGGAAAGTTAAGACATGAGACTACAAGTTCTCTAAAGAAAGAAGAATCTAGTTCTGCCTCTAAGATAGTTAAAACTGCTCATAAAAATAATAATCAAACTTACTACTCTACAGGGTCTATCATGACCCAGTCTCGATTGGTAACCCATAACCGGAGTTCTACAGCTCCAAATTAAGCAAGACCAATTTCCTTAGTTATCTAACATCTAAGACTACAATTTCTATGAAGAACCTGGTTCTCATTCCCTCATCCTCCTATCCGAAATCTACTAAAAGTCAGGAGACGAGTATATCTATATTCATCACCTCCCTTTCCTTTCACACATAACTTTCACAACTATATTTTCTGGGTAAATTATCATGGTTTCACGTCCTTAATCACATACCACACATGAATTAATTTAATTTTAACAATAAATACTTTTCCCTAATTCAAGTTTAAGAACCCTAATCTATAATTCACATCAAGACATTAATTCATTATCGAATATGAAATGACTTATAAGATCATGTTTAGAACACCTTACCCAGAACGAATTAAGGTTTTGATCTTCAACTAGTTGAAGATTTTTCAACTCCCTCCTTTCTTATCTAATGACAACCAGCCCTTCATCTTCTCTTCTAGTTCAATTTCCTTGTTAATCTCTTGCCCACAAGTGTTTATTCCATCTATAAACCCTTAATCTGGGATAGGTTCTTGAAATTTTGGTGTTTCTCTCTTGATTTTGCAAGAATGAATATAAAATTTCCCTCTTTTCTTTTCTTATGATTTCTATAGATTTTTGAGTGAGAATAAAAGTATTTATGCTCTATAATTTTTTTGTATTTGTATTTAGGCCCCCACATCTTTTTTTTCTCTTATAATTAAGTTATACCTCTTTTCACTTCTTATGATTTCACCCCACAACTTTTAGCTTAATTTATTTTCTTTAATTTAATTTAACCCTTAACATTTTCAGGTTGATTTTTAATGTCTCGAAATATTTCATCCAGAAACTTATATTAAAATTTTTATAAATTCCTGTTTTTATTTAACCATATGCATGAATTTTTTCACTATTATTTCTCATGTCATTAGTTTACAATTTACGCAACCTTTATTTTTTTTTCCGGGGTTTACAAAGACAATCTAACTAACTAACAAAACTCATGACCCAGATTATAAAACTATGATGTTTTGATGTTAAGCAAGCTTGTTGTTATAAGAGTGGTATTTATATTTCCTTTTATGAATTGTGAGAGTGTTCAAACTATCCCATATTATTATTATAATTTTAAAAACTTTAAAATTAACATTTAAAGATATAATTTTAAAAAAATAACAGCTATCATGTTCCTAAACATTTTTTTAATAAGCTCTCATGTAATGTTAAGGACAAATGAAGGGATAATTAAGCACATCATTGACATCCAAGGACTTAATTAACTTTGTGAAAACGAGATTCAATTAAACATTTTGTTAGAATATAAAGACTAACACTGTCGGAAGCATGAGAAAGAATAGTCATACAAGAACAGATGCAATAAAAACGCGATGATCTCTCCTAAGTTGTTGGAAAGCTTATTTCTTTACATATACCAAACTAATATAAAAGCAATATTAAAACTCCTCTTTAAAACCATATGATATATATCATAGTTGTAAAATCTAGATTAACCTAAAGGATTGATTTGAAATCTGATTAACTTATTATAGTTATAAAATCTAAATTAATCTAAGAAGTTAATTTAAAATTCGATTAACTTGGAGCCTGAAATAGTATGAGTTTTAATTTAAAATTCAATTAACTTGGAGCCTGAAATAGTATGAGTTGAAAACAAAATTCTCAATTAATAAAATCAAAAACTTGAGTTTACCAGGATCTAATCCAATAAAAAACCAGTTTTTAATTTGTTGATGTTTTTGAAAAAATTGATTAAATAATTTTATTTTCATTCTTTTTTAAAAGAAAATTGAAGGATGACCCGGATTAATTTTATTGATTTGTAACCTGGATCTTACCCAAGATAAACTCGGGTCGAGCTGACTGGTATTGGGAAAAAAAAAAGAACAAAAGAAGAAACGCCTCAGGCAAGCTAAAAGGTTACATAATAAAGAGAATATACAATAGACCGAGCCCAGCCCATATGATAAAATACCACATTGTCTCACAAAGAAGGTGTCCATCTTGCAATTATTCATGCCTCTCAGTACAGTTTGAGGCCTTAGGGAATCCAAATTCGAAAATATAAAATAAGGGTTTAGTGGTTCAAAATGTTTACCCCTGCTACATGTCTTGCCGAGTTACGCCGTTTGGGATGCGAAGTGGTCAGAGTTGAAGAAGTAGGTGGTGGCCTGAGCAGTGGCAGGTGTCTCCATGGGGTTGTTCTGTGAACAATATTGGTCATAGAACAGTTAGAATATTGATAGTATGACAGATTAATAAGAAGAAAAAGAGAATGATTGGATTTAAAAAAAAATATTTAAAAACTATCTTAATTTAAAACTTCAACCACTGTATAAGGATTAAAACCGAATTTTATATTAAGTCATAACTATGTTTGAAGCCTCCACAACACCATAGTAAAAAAGAAAACTCTAATAACCATCTCTATGCAGAAATTTAAACCTGTTGATGAGAACCGACTCTTTTGAACTTACTACTGCATCCCCTCAAATGTTTTTATATAATAGAATGTACTAAATAAAAAAAATGAGAGCTTTTAGTGCTGCATTACCATCTCTCCGGCGTTCTCATGCCAATCTGCCACGTCTATGTGCCGCGAGGTGCACACCCGCATCTGCCGTTCATGTTCCTCTTTCAAGGCAGTCAACTCTCTGTCGCGCTCCAGCATTTCCTGTGCATGTTCCTCTTTCGAGGCTTGAATCTCTTATTGATGATGCTCACCTATCTCTTATTGATGATGCTCACCTAAGGCAATCAGCTGATGCTCACCTATCTCTTATTGATGATGCTCACCTATCTCTTATTGATGATGCTCACCTATCTCTTATTGATGATGCTCACCTATCTCTTATTGATGATGCTCACCTAAGGCAATCAGCTTCTGCAAAAAGTATGTAGACGAAATTAATGGATATCATACGAGACAAGATGTAAGCCTTCTATTCAGGAGTGAGTATTATTCATCTACATCTGCTTTCAAAGAGATCATGTACGCAAATTTTCTAATTAATGTTTATATTTTTAAGCATGAGAGTCATAAAGTTTACTCATCAATAATGTATACTCAATAATGTATACTAATATAATTTACTATGAAAAAGTTCCCAGATTTAAACCAAATGGAATCGTAACAGCATTTCACGGTGTGGCACAAGAGACATATATACCCGTCCCAAGTTTTGTGAAAAGATCAGCTTGTAGACTATAGTGTATGAAGAGAACATCCCACCTTCCCCATTTCAAGTATAGAATCACTTTGACTCTTTTCCACGATCTTCAGGTTGATATTTTCTTCTCTAGTTTCCTTCAGATCCATTCTCAGCTGAAATGCTTGTCCATCAAGGTGGAATTTGCTTTTCTTAAGTTCTTCCGTCTCTGCCTTCAGTTTTTCCACCTCTTCCTGCAAATTAGATAGGAAAAGAAATGAATATGAGTTATGTATGAGGGAAAGAAAAGGAAAGAAAATCACCACAAAGGAGTACTAGAGAGGGGTAATATTTGGCTGGCTACTCACCTTCTTTCTCTCACGGTGATCTTTGTTGATCTCCGGTGTGCTTTTCTTCCCCTTATGACCGGAGCCTGCGTGTTTGAACGTGTATGCATGAGCTGCTTTGGGGCAGACATGCATGAATACTATTACAGTTAACTTTTTTCTTTTCAATTGTTTTCCTGATTTACTCTCTAACTAAGGTTATCTGTATAAATTGTTCTTCCTATAAAAATGGTCCCTTAACCTTGTTTTTAGTATCTGTTTGACTTGGCATTATAATTGAAAAAATAGCTAATAAACCAATTAAAATGATATTATAATTAGCTTAGGTCACCAATATAAATCAAAACGGTCACACATCAAATACATCATACATTCATACTAGTACTGAAAACATGTTTTACTAGAGAGAAATATAATATTGTGACAGCACATAATATTGTGGACCATTCATATTTTACAGAAGAAAAAATTGCAATTTAACATTGGATGCACACTAATCATTTATGGTTTTGATTTTTCAAAGAAACAATGACAGAGCAAGTGAAGTGTTATCATTTTTCAAAGAGTCATGATATCAAATTCTTAGCCTCTTAATTATTTGTGATAAATAATTATTAAAAAGAGGTCTATAATATTTAATTATGTGTTTTCATATACTAATCTGATCATACTTTTATAAAATAAATAATTGAAAAAACTACTTCTAGCATTCTATAATCTAGTTGAAGCTATATTGGCCTATCGAATTTTAAAAAATTAAATTATGTTTTCTTGATCAACATAAATTTTTAAATTAGATAAAACACCAAGCTATTCTTATATATAATACATCAAAAATTCAAACAAAAAACAAATTAAAATTTCCTCTCCTCCAAGTACAATTTCTCTCTTTAAAAGCCCTAAAAAAATCTCAAATTGAAGCTCGGGAAGAAACCTCAAGTTTTGAATCATCTCTTTGAATCTCTACTAATCCCAAGTTGAATTTATTAATCTCAAATTAATATCCTCTCTAAGTGTATATATCTACGCTCCCTACAAATCCAATATCAATCATCCACCCATTGTTTCTTTTTCATCCGGACTTCAGTGAGAGAAATCAAAGATTATTCAACAGATCGGATGCTTAAAACATTTCCTTATCATATATTCATCCATCTAACTAGATCTAACCATGCATCTATGTATTTAGCCAAAAAAAACACGAGAACATATATCATTCAACTCCAAGAGATTTTAAATAGGTGAAGTCTCAAAATCATGAAATATTAAATGGTTATTTTTATTTTTTTATCTTATAATATAGTCTCGAAATTATGAAAGATTAAATGGTTTATCCTATACTCCATTCTTTCTATATTTCCCCTTAATAAATAACAAAAAGCCCAACCCACCCCCCACAAGCATGATATACTTGGGTGACTATTAATAATTATTTTTGATATCGTTACATTCATTTTATTAAGATTTTTTTAATTATATTGACAATGTTATAACAACGCTTGAATGTGTCTTCAAAATTTTTTTTCTCTTTTCTCTCAATTTTTTCTTTTGATTTAACAACTTTTTAGATTTCATTATTTAAAAAAATTTAACTGTGTTGTTCCACCAGATTTTTTTAAAAAATGCTAATAAAAAAATCCTCAAAAACTTTGAGGACCAGAATGCAAAAACGTTTTCAAACCAAAGTGTAAAAAATCTTGGTATTTTATATGCTAATCATTAAAAAAAAAAGTAAATACAGCTAAAAAGCCAGATGTGTTTTCTATGGAACCCCGTGTAGTCATACATTCTTAAGTATTTTTAGTGGATAACATAGAAATTTAAATCTTAAATGGCCACAGGTAAAAAGATGAAATAGACATTAAGTAGTTTATTGGTAGAATAAAGTCAATGCTACATAGAATTGCTTGGTATTATTCTGAGAGTTATCTTAAAGTGATGCAATTAATTTGGCCAATTTAAAAACAACTTCACCAATCAATAAATAATATTTAATGATAAAATTTTAAAAAAAAGATGAAATGAATTTTATGACAAAAAAAATATTACCTTTAGATAGCACCAGTGGTCAGACCACGGATGGACCATTTTTTGTGAGTAAAATAACAGTGTTTCTCTCACTCCGCTTGTATTCAAGTTCTTGATTGGTGTTTTCTATTGTTTAGTCATGGTGGGTAGTTTACTTCGGAACAGACGAAGGGCTAAAGACTTAGACATCGGAGGATGTAGGGTACATACAAAGACTAGCACACAATTATAGGAGATGCTTGACGCGGTACTGCTGGGAAAAGGCTTCTTCTTAGAAATTTAAGAGGGACGATGGCTGTATTGTCATTGAACCTTCGCCCAAGCAGCTCATCCACTTTGCTTCCTCGAGCTTCCCATATCCAATCATGAACTTCTTACCTATTTCATATTCAAAATTAAATTGTGTGCGGGAGTTCATTAAACGTGATCCATTTTGAAATACATAGAAACGTAGAAGGTGTCTGTCGTATATACAATAGCTCCCAAGTATTTTGAAGTAACTTCGCAATAATCATAGCTCATCTCTCGAAACTCCTGTGCCTGCCCGTCTCATCTCAAACTATTGGCCCAACATCTAGCAAAGTTGTACTTCAATAACATACACATATACAATCTTGTATACCAATATTACTAAAGAAGTCTTCGTTTACTAGGATAAAGAAACAAACATATAGTCAAACTACTATGCTGCAAAAGTTTATCATTTATATGGATTTTTTTTGTCATTTATACTTGATATTTTTTTTACAAAAAAGAGACGTATTCATAGTTGAATTAGAATTAGTTTATAGATGTTTAGAGTTCTAAAGAGATCAGTTGATCATGTCAGAACATCCAAATCAAGAGGTGAATAATCTTCTGAAAACTGACTGTTTTTTTTAATAAAAAAGCAAATGACAGCTTTACCCGCTTGTCTTTTAAACCTGTTTATGTTGGGAATTCTGACCGGTGATGTACTGATATTTGTTCATAAGAGAAAAAGCACACTGAGAAGAAGCACATTGAGACAGTATTTTACATGGTTCGGCAAACCGCCTACATTCACGGGAGAAGCCATTGTATTATGTAGGGAGAGTACAAGATTTACAACAATAGAGAAGGAGGAATCATCCTCTCTTTGACGACTCTCAACCTCACTCTATTTCTCTCTTTTTAGTGCTGCAATGGCAGCCCACTCTCTCCTACATTTCTCACATCTTTGGATCTTTTCCTTTGCACATTTTATTCTCTCACATATGTCTCTATTTATAGACATTCATGGAGGCTCTTCTTGGTTTGTTGTCAACATTGGTAGCCACCAACTCTAGCTCATTCAACAATGGTGGCCACCAACTCTATCTCATTCAACAATGGTGGCTACCAATAGTCAATGGTCAATGGTTGGTGCCTTACATGAAATGGCAACCAACCGAACAGTATATAGGAGCACAGATGCACTGAAACAAGCCAATAGTCAATGGTTGGTGTCTTCCATTTATTGCACATGAAGTGGCAACCAACCTAACAATCACCCCCTTTGCCATTCATGTGGTGCAACTATCCTCTTATTTCTTCAACACAAGCTTGCATGTTGCAGCTCTTCCAAACTTTCCATTTTGAGAGCGTTTGTGGCTAAGTTTATAGGTACTTGTCAAACCTTTCAATCATCAGAGTAACAAAAGCACACATTTTCTCACACAAAAGGATCACTATAACCAGATGGTCTGCCACATCACATCTAAATAGTTTAACGTTTGTCTTTGGAACAACATTCACCTTCGAGCGTATCAACCATGCTCGGTCTGGAATGATTCATCAAGCCTCACATCAAGACTTATAACACCCCTCTCAAACGGATATTTCAAGTACAACAGTCATTATCTGAGTATCTCAATATGATCACAAGCTCACCACTCTTCCAAGAGTCTACTCATCCAGGAGTTGCGCCTGCCCTCTGTTCCACCCTAGGAACCCTAGGAACCACGCCTTACTTCTCCATGAGTCTCTCGTTCTTAGTCTCAAGAGTCCAAGTAGCTTTCCACCTTTAACCATGGGGGCAACCCATAAAAGGTTGATCTATATATGTCTTGATACTCTGAGTATTACAATGCCTTCACCGAGCTCACCATCTTGACAAGAGTCAACTTGTTCCCGAAACCTGCACATGCCCTCTGCTCCTTTGTAGCAGCCGCGTCTTAATGCTCAACTAGTCATCCACTTATTGTTTAAGGCAAATGTCTTCTAGCTCATTGATCTTTAGCATGGGGCAATATCCATGAAAGTTAATCCGGTATTTGTCTTTATACTCATCATAACTTCTTCATTGGCTATACATTTATCTACTTATATCCAACCATCATATTGGCTTTAGGGTGTTCTAAAATTGGGCTCTTATCATGGCCCTCACACCTTCTTTTAAGGTGTCTCCTTCTGTCATTATGAGACAATTTGAACTTGGACTCATATCACGGTCCTCACACCTTCTCCTGAGGTGTCTCTGCCTGTCTTCATGAGACGGTCTGAAATATGGCTTATATCATGGTCCTCACACCTTCTCCTGAGGTGTCTCTGCCTGTCTTCATGAGACGGTCTGAAATATGGCTTATATCATGGTCCTCACACCTTCTCTTGAGGTGTCTCTACTCATCGTCATGCAGCGGTTTATATTTAGGTTCCTTTCATGGCCCACACACCTTCTGTCTGAGGTGTCTCTATTCATCATAAAACAGTCACATCCTCCTTCATCGGGGATGTCTACAGCAGCTCATCCTGTCACAACATCTATCCAAGTCAAAATAGGGTGCCAATCTTCATTTCCTTGATGTATTTCTCTACCATTATCAGGGTCTTCATTAATTCTCCCCTCGAGAAATTACAGTCACCGAATCTAACTTCCTTTGAGAAATCACCACTTCATTAGATCCACCCAACCGTTCCTTTGTGTCGTCATCCTGCTAGTCTTCAACAGTTTCATAACAAACTGTCACATATACGAAAATAGTACCGTATGGATAATCCTTCCACTAAGCAAGTTCCTAGGAAGGATTGGAGGGGCCACAATGGTCCTGCTTAAAATCTAATCTCCTAGCCAGAACTTTTTAGACCATATCTATCCATTGTACTGTCTTTTCGTATATACAACCATTTGCTAACTTTGTCGTGGCTTTCCTTTACAAGTGATCTGGGGTATCCTGGTTTTATACCTGATTTATTAACATCTGGTGAGACTACTAGTGCTTAGATTCGTCAAGATTGGTCTTCATCAAATTTCACTCTCCACCTCAAATTGTCCACATGATCGGGTGTTTAGAGTATCCCAATTTTGCCTTCCATCAAGGCAATTAAACTTTCCCACATAACAGGTCAACACATATAATTGGGCAAACATGTGTGATTTCTTCTTCTTCATCTCCATCGACCATCATGATGACCATCAGATGCCTCCTAATCGGGTAATCTCTCTTCAATAATTCACCCTCGCTAATTTTTAGTCTCAATCTCAATGATAAATTAGCCTCAATCTCAATGATTGGACCATACCATTGCATCCGGAATGATCAAATTAGCTGGAAACAAGTTTGAAATCGTCCAAATCGCACTTCAGACGGCTAAGATTTGATCAAAACAATTCTGGCCTAATAAACGGCCTAGATTCAACCTTAGAACCAATTGCACGTAGACTCCGCCACACAGAATCATGTCTCTTAGCTCGCGGCTTGGCTCACTTTCAGCTTACATCGGGTGATGTGGTAGTAGGTCCCACAGTGATGACATGGCTGCTGACTGGTGCTGACATGTCATGCCACTTGTTCATGTTGATGAAACTGTGATGTCATGATGACATCATCATCATCCAGATCTCGCATATGGGTCGAATCTTCTGGTATTCAAGTCAGGTTAGCCCATCCAGACAAAGAAGACGTGTGTGACATGTGGCGCGCATCTGCGCGCGTGTTTAGTCACCCCGCCGGCGCGTGTGGTAGTTTTCGATGCGGTTTTTACCAGCGGCTTCATCTCTTCCTCCTCTACATAGTGGTATGGTCAAAACACAATTTTGACAACTTTTATTTTTGAGCAAAATCAAATACCACTTTGAACCATGTGCTCTAATACCAATTGTTAGGAAATCTGACTGGTAATATACTGATATTTGCTCATAGGAGAAGAAGCACACTGAGACACAGTATTTTACATGGTTCGGCAAACCGCCTAAATACACGGGAGAAGCCATTGCATTCTGTAGGGAGAGTACAAGATTTACAACAATAGAGGAGGAGGAATCATCCCTCTTTGACAACTCTCAATTTCACTCTATTTTTCTCTTTTTAGTGCTGTAATGGCAGCCCATTCTCTCCTACATTTCTCATATTTTTGACTTTTTTCCTTCTCACATTTTGCTCTCTCACATATGTTTTTATTTATAGGCATTCATGGAGGCTTTTCTTGGTTTGTTGTCAATATTGGTGGCCACCAACTCTAGCTCATTCAACAATGGTGACTGTTAATAATCAATAATTGATGTCTTATATTTATTGCACATGATGTGACAGCCAACCTAACAGTTTATTCCCCAACAAAAAGACCCCAACCAACATGTTCATCAATTCGCCCCTCTAAACCATTATCATCATTAATTCCTAATCCCAGATGCTCACTGTGATCAAAGCGGCAAGCACATTCAAACAGAGAGCTCATAATCTAATGGCAAGCTAAAAAAAACCAGTAACAAAAACATGGCGGAAGCCCCCTGCAACTACAGTGGAAAAAGGCTGAGAGCAGCATAAAAGAAGAAACATCACTGGTCAAGAACCACAGTAAACCAAAGTTGTGGCTAACAAAAGGGAAAAGTTGTGGCTAACAAAGGCAGAAAAGAAGGTGAATCAACGCAAAATGTAAGACCAAAGCTGTAGACAAAGAACCAGAACCCAAACAGTGAAAAAGGCAATTCAATGTAGCAGAGAGAAAAAAGCAAAACAAAACGAGGCCTGAGTAATTTTTTTTTTTAAAGAAAATTAAGAGTTAGAAAAAGTTTATGCACCCCATCGCAAAAGGATATTTTTGTTTATTAGCATTTAAAAAAAAAAACTGGTGGATCAGCACCATTAATTTTTTATATAAAATATCATAATTTATACATGTAACAATTAAAAAATATAAAATTTATAACTTATTGTTATTCAAAATAACAAAAAATAAAAAATTATTAAATAAAAAAGAAAGATGAGAGAGATGGGTCATCCATCTAAGAGATGTTTGCCGGCTGAGCTTTGGGTTGAGGATCCGTTCTACATTTAGGCCTCTGAGCCAAAATCTTGGCCAGTCAGCTGTAAAATTAATTTGATGCGAATGCGGCCAGGGAAGAGGTGGCTGAGACTTTTTAAGTCCTATTGTAGACATGTTTATATTTTCAATTAAAAATATTGCATTTTTACTTATGATTTGTTTTAAGATTGGTAGTAAAATGGCCCTGAGTTATTTAATATATATTGTTTTTAATTTTTGAGGTTTTGATAATGTAAGTTTTTTTCCCTTCTGAATTGCAAGTTATTTTAATTTTAACTATATATCTATGTTAGTTCATAAGCATGTTATAATTAATGGATTGAGAACACTTAAATTTACTCTTAAATAATTTATCATGTTCAAAGCATAATTCATGTTATATTTAGCACACTTTTCTAAATGTTTTCCTGTTCGAGTGGTAAAATTCAATTTTGTCCTTACAAATTCATCAACATTATTCAGCTTTTATCCTGAAATTCTTAATTTTCAAATATTACCCTTCAACTTTTCGAAAAGTTTCCGTGAAACTTCTAGCCATGAAATGACAAACTTGAGCAAGTCAAGAGCAAAGTATATGTGGAATAATGTGAGGAATAATTTTCAAATATATGAGGAATCGGGGGGGATCAGAGAAAAGTACGAAAAATAAAAAGAAAGTCAAGAGCAAGCCTTTTGTTATTTATTAAGGGGAAAATTAGAAAGTTATAAGAAGTATAGGGATAATATTAGGAATTATTAAACTATGTTGTGGGGGTTGGGGAGTACAGCAATAATTTACCCTCATCTATTGGTCTCGCTACTCCATGAAGCACTGTATATGTGTGGACACCATTAATTTACTTAAAAGTGGGTCCATGCAAATTTGTATATCATCCGATATCGAACGTTTTTAGTTCAATTACTTTAGAAGTCGATTGATCCTTGGATGAATCGTTTAATGGCCTTGCCCAAATGGGATTATATATCAAGCGTAGTCTCTCCCTCCCTCTCCAGAAAAAGAAGAAAACACTGAAATTATATACCTTCAAAGTTTGAAGATGGCAGGGAATTTGGGGAAGGAGGATTCCAGTTCGGTTCAGGATCTTCAAGATCCAAGTATCACCGGTAAGTCAAATAATTGTGGTTATTGTTAGCAGTTTTCATTTTATAAACCATTTAATTTTTCATATTTTCGAGACTATATTATAAAATAAAATAAAACCATTGAATCTTTCATGATATTTTTGAGACTTCACCTATTTAAAATCTCTTGGAGTTGAATGATATATGTTCTCGTGCTTCTTTTTTTGGCTAAATACATGGAAGCATGGTTAGATCTAGTTGGATGGATGAATATATAATAAGGAAATGTTTTAAGCATCCGATCTGTTGAATAATCTTTGATTTCTCTCACTGTTTCAGCTCAAGCTAAGTTCTTTAGGCCTGGATTTCATGCGATTCTATTTTGTACTCTTTTTAAGGGTTTTTTTTTTGAGATTTTCTTCTGTGTAAAAAAAGAAACAAAAGACTGTAACATTTTTAATGTTATTTTCTTTTCTATGAAATACTGATTTTTATTGAACAAAAGAGTATCGGAGCCGACAAGAGAATGACTGAGCGGTGGAGAAGATAAGTAATACAAAAAATGTTAAAGCAATTTTTAAAGTTAAAACTGTAACCTTTGTTAGCCATGAAGAAACCTTTGAATTTGGTACCCAACCTTTAATTAATGAAAAACTTTATGTGTATATCTTTTTTATGATATCTTTGGTTTCCTTTTACATAGCACAAAAAAGATGATGAAGGAAATAAATACTAGGATAATCATTCAAAAGAATTGAATATAATAATGCACGCTTAATAAAGATTAATAAATATTTTAATTATAATTTAAATAAAAAATTCAAAAAGTTCATGGAGAAGCTACGCAGGAGCCTTAACAATAAGTTTATATATATATATATATATATATATATAAGAAAGAAACTCAGATTGAATTTCTCATTTGTTGACAAACCTAAAAGTTCTAGGTGAACTTAGAAAGATGAGTTGAACTTAAAAGGATGGTGAATTAGATTTCCAGTTAAATTTTTTTTCTTAACTTAAAACAATATATACATAATATAATGATCAATCCAAATAAACATCTCATACAACAATAAAGATAAACTTAAATATATACTAATTCAATCAACACTTCAAGATATTTACAATACATAATGAGATAGAGTTAAGAGCTTGAATATGTATTTTAATAGAGGTTTAGAAAACCAAATACTCTTACTTTTTAACCACCATTTAAAAGTTTCACTAAAATTCATGTGGTCTATTTTATGGGTAAGACCAATCCTTATACATTATTTTTTTTCATAGGTTAGAGTTTGAAACCTTTTCCAATCCTTTCATAAGTTCATGATCTAATTCAATTTTTTTACACAGGCAATACATCAAACCTATCATCTAATTTTTTGATTGATACATGATTAACTTGCCCTTCCTCGCCAATATTTATTAATGGACAAGTATCAAACCACGTAAATACCCTTTAAAAAGTTTTTCCAAGTGTTTTAAAAGTCATTTACACTTTTTATAATATTACTCTCTTAATATAGTTATAATATTATTCTCTTAATATAATTTAATGAAATACAAATAAAGCATATGAAATAATTTTGCTAGTAACATTTTAACCTTGTTTTTCGATTAAACAAGAGTAAATCTAAGGTTGTTGGAGGTTGTTTAAGAATGAGAATAAAATTAAAACCTTACCTTGGATGTTCTTAATCATTTTGCTGAAGTAAGGCATATTTATAGATCTAAAAAATCAAATTAGACATTAGGCATAATTTTCAAAATATTTTTACCCTTTGAAAAATCAAATAAACTATTGTTGGAATTGGTTAGACCATTTTAAAGTTACTAGTAAAATTCTGAAAATTTTAAAAATGAACTAAATTGTTTTACAACAATGATCAAACTCTTTTTAGACATGACAAGTCATTTCTTTAAATTAGTTAAACCAATTTAGGTACTGTAATATTTATCTTGTTTTGTGTGTTTTGATCTTTTCTTGTGTTCTTTCATATTTGTTTAGGTTTTGTCGAAGTGAAAACAAATTTATAAATAAATTAAATATTATTTGAAAAACTCTTGCTACAAGATCTTGATCATCGAAGTTGAAAATCATTACTGCATCAACTTTCTTGTTCTTGAACTTCATATGTCCATACCTTGCTTATTTGATGATTTCCTTGAATGAATCTAATATTCACAAAACTTGTACAACATACAAATGCAAATAATATGTGTTTTTATTTTTATTAAGTAAAACTACCTACTGTAACTCTGATGGATGCCTTGACCTTGTATTTAATCATCATTTAACTTAAGCATTAATGCATGTTTCATACAAGCATATCACATATGCATTCAAATAAACATATGATTATAACATCATTCAAAAATATAATGATCCAAGTATGATATCATAATCTTTAAGCATATAGGATAAAACAAGTGAAATTTTTATTATAATACATGTTTATAGTTTAAGACAAGTTAACTTTTAATTGTAAAATAAATTATGTACAAATCATTAAAACTACTACTTAACCACTTAATTGGAAATTGACAAGGAACTTTTAGTGTAATCAAATGAACAAAACATAAGAAATCATATGATGAAGTTAATGAAAATTAATGCAACTTCTTAATCATATCAACTTACACATGAATTCATATAAACAAAAATTCAATTCATGACAATATATATATATATATATATATAGATATATATACACACATGTCTCCTCTCATTTAATATACTAATATGCAATGACAATATAAATATAATGCTACAAAACATATATCAAGTATATTTTATCATTAAAAGACATCTTAATGACAAAAGATTAACCAAATCACAATATTTAGAAAAAATTACCTCAAACATTTTATAGTTTGGTCGAAAATACACTTACTTATTAAGTTTTGAAAAATTATACTTTGTAACCTAAACTTTGCTGTGTACTTCACAATTTACATTTTATACCTAGCATGACTCAATAAAATCAATAAAAATTATCTAATTATCTACGAGTTTACCTTTATTTTTTGTAACTAAAAAGCTCTTATATTAAATATTATCTATAAGTTTACCTTTACCTATCTCATAGCACATCTCATAGCCCATCTACTGAGGTTTGCTTCTCTTGATGGAACAAAACTAACACCAAGAAAAAAAAAATATTCAGTGAGATTGAGATTGTTGTTTCACTTTTAAATTACTATCATGATCTTAATAATGTCATTGTAAAAGAAAATTTTCTTTTAAAATTCACCAGCACACCTTCACCTCCCTCAATAATAAATTCAAGTACTTTTTACCCCTTAAAAAAAATCCAAATCCAAAACCACATCCATCTTCTCACAAAAGAATTTCGAATGAAAACCCATTTGTTGCCTTGAATAACTCTTTAAACTTGAGCAAAGGCCTTGAATTGCCTAATCCCCTTGATTCAATTAGATAATACCTAGATCTAGGTTCCAAAGAAAGGGGAGGAGGCCTGATTGATTTTGCAACAATGGGTGGATGATGGTAAACTGATTGATATTGGATTTGTGGGGTGTGGATACACTTTAGAGAGTATATTAATTTGAGATTAATAAATTCAACTTGTGGTTTATGGAGATTCAAAGAGATGATTGAAAACTTAAGGGTTCTTCCCAGGCTTAATTCAATTTGAGATTTTTTTAGGGTTTTTGGATAGAGAAATCGTGTTTGGTGGAAATTAAATTTTAATTTGTCTTTTATTTGACTTTTAATGTATTACATATAAGGATAGCTTGTTTTCTTATTCAATTTAAAAATTTGTGTTGATCCAAGATGTAAAATATAATTTTTCAAAACTCGGTAAATAAATATAACTTTAACCAAACTATAAAATGCTAGGAATAATTTTTTCAATTATATATTTCACAAAAGCATAATCAAGATTAGCATATGAAAACACATTATTAAATATCATATGTCTCTTTTTAATAAGCACATATCACAAATAATTAAGTGGATAAGAATTTGATAGCATGACTCTTTGAAAAATGATACCATCTCATTTGCTCTTTCATTGTTTCTCTTTTTATAGAGATCTTTTCAATCATCTTTGACAATTCTTTAAATAAACTTGATTTGATTGCTTCATTTCAAAAACTTTATGCATATCTTAAATTCTTTCACAAGATAACATTATTAACACCAAGCAATATTTCCACAGTCACAGAATTCACTTATTCATGTAAAATCATTAGTCAAGTCAAAACATAACTTACCTATACCATTCTTCCAGCATATCAATACAAACATATAGAGTTATAAACTCAATCTTTTATGCTTGTTTGATATTTAAATCATCTATGTAAAGCATAAACATAAATATATATTTAGACATTATTAATTACATATTTGGTTATCATTAAAACCATAAATGATTAGTGTGTATCTAGACTAACAAAATTCCGATTCAATTTCCTTACTGCTCCTCTAGGATCCAATGTTAAATTGCAATTTTTTCTTCAGTAAAATATGAAATGGAGTGCGGTCCACAATATTATATGCTGTCACAATATTATATTTCTCTCTAGTGAAACATGTTTTCAGTACTAGTACGATGTATTTGTTGTATGACCGTTTTGATTTATATTGGTGACCTAAGCGAATTATAATATCATTTTAATTGGTTTATTAGCTATTTTTTAATTATAATTCCAAGTCAAACAGATACTAAAAACAAGGTTAGTGGACGACCATTTTTATAGGAAAACAAATCATACAAACAACCAAAGTTAGGGATTAACAGGAATACAATTGAAAAGGAAGGAAAAAAAAGTAAACTGTAATAGTATTCATGGATACCTGCCCCCAAAGCAGCTCATGCATACACGTTGAAACACGCAGGCTCTGGTCATAAGCGGCGCCAAGGTCCTGTTCAACAAGCATCATCTAGAGCTGGGAAGAAGCCCAAACGGGATATCGACAGAGATCACCGTGAGAAAAAGAAGGTAAGTAGCCAGCCAAATATTACCCCTCTCTAGTACTCCTTTGTGGTGATTTTCTTTCCTTTTCTTTCCCTAGTAAATAACTCATTCATTTCTTTTCCTATATATCTAATTTGTAGCAAGAGGTGGAAAAATTTAAGGCAGAGACGGAAGAACTTAAGAAAGGCAAATGCCACCTTGAAGGACAAGCATTTATTTTGGAAAAGCATCTGAAGGAAACTAGAGAAGAAAATACCAAACAGAAGATCGAGCTACAGCGTCAAAGTGATTCTATACATAAACTAGAGAAGGTGGGATTTTCTCTTCATACACTATAGTCTATAAACTGATCTTTTCACAAAACTTGGGACTAGTATATGTCTGTTGTGCCACACTGTGAAATGCTGTTACGATTCCATTTGGTTTAAATCTGGGAACCTTTTCATAGTAAATTATATTAGTATACATTATTGAGTATACATTATTGATGAGTAAACTTTATGACTCTCATGCTTACAAACATAAACTTTAATTAGAAAATTTGCGTACATTATCTCTTTGAAAGCAGATGTAGATTAATAATACTCACTCCTCAATAGAAGGCTTACATTTTGTCTCTCATGATATCCATTAATTTCGTCAACGCACTTTTTGCAGAGGCTGATTGACTTAGGTGAGCATCATCAAAAAGAGATTCGTGCCTTGAAAGAGGAACATGCACAGAAAATGCTGGAGCGCGACAGAGAGTGGAATGCCTTAAAAGAGGAACTTGAACGGCAGATGCAGTTCTGCAGCTCGTGGCACATGGACATCAGCATACTGAGAACGCCGGGGAGATGGTAATGCAGCACTGAAAGCTCTCATTTCTTTATCTATGTACATTCTATTATATAAAATCATTTGAGGGGATGCAATAGTAAGTTCGAAAGTGTTGGGTCTCATCAACAGGTTTAAATTTCTGCATAGAGATGGTTATTAGAGTTTTCTTTTTTACTATGGTGTTGTGTAGGTTTCAAACTTAGTTATGACTTAATATAAAATTAGGTTTTAATCCTTATACGGTAGTTGAAGTTTTTAAATTAAGATAATTTTTAAATATTCTTTTACAAAATCCAATCATTCTCTTTTTCTTCTTATTAATCTGTCATACTATCGATATTCTAACTGTTCTATGAACAACATTGCTCACAGAACAACCCCATGGAGACACCTGCCACTGCTCAGACCACCAGCTACTTCTTTAACTGTGATCACTTCGCATCCCAAATGGCCTAACTCAGCAAGACATGTAGCAGGGCTAAACATTTTGAACTACTAAACCCTTATTTTATATTTTTCGAATTTGGATTCCCCAAGTCCTCAAACTGTACAAAGAGGCATGAATAATTGCAAGATGGGCACCTTCTTTGTGAGCCTATGTGGTATTTTATCATATGGGCTGGGCTCCTATTAGATATTCTATGTATTATGCAACCTTTTTATTTATTATATTTGTTTTAGTGTTTGTGGTTATAGTTGTAATTGAAATTAGTTAAAATTAAATTATGTATAAAATTCAATCATAAAAATTAGTTTTTTTATAGCTTTTTTATGAGTCCCATACAAGGTTTGATCATTTTTTTTTTTAGTTTTGATCAATTTTTTTTTTTACATCAACAAATTAAAAATCAGATTTGTATTGAAATAAATCCTAATTAACTTAAGTTTTTTTATCTAATCAAGTCGTGTTTTTTTTTTCAATAATAGTATCATGTCACACTAAAGGATGGCGAATAGAAGAGAATATAGTAGGTATTTTCTTCTACTTTTAATTTCGGATAAAAAAAAAGATTAAATTTCCAGTGTGCTTTATATGTTTTTTATTATTATTATTATTAAGATTCGTGGCTTCGAATGTTTTCATGGAATGAATCATTTCCCATTTCATTTATATATATTCTTACTTGACCACACAATATCATTGATTTAGGATTGCTATACTAATATGTGTGCCCTGTTAAGTGGTCATGGATATATTTTCCCTTCAAAGCTAGCAAACTTGGACTATTCTCCTCCTCAAAAATTAACCATAACTTTTAAGGTTCCAGTTGGAACTCTTCAACAACTCCTTCCACGTAAAAAGTTTACCTAAGATTTTAATTTATAATTTTAAAACTTTTTTTTATTAGGTATGTCAAGTTTAAAATTTTTAGGGCCCATGCCGAATTCACCATAGGCCAGCGAGTTAGGGTCACAAACCGAGTCTTAAATTTTCATGCTCCTATTAAGACTAACCAGTAAAGACCTCCAGATATTTTTATTTTTTATTCTATGGTGAAGGGCATTTAAATATTTTTTCCTGCATATTTGTTGTATTGAATTGGTGTATTTAAAAGATTCAATACATTTCTGTAAATGTTAGTCAAAGTAAAAATAAAAAACTTCCTTGACTATAAAAGCAAGCGGATCACCTTTAAAAATCCCAAGTACCTGGTATACATAAAAATGAATTAAGAAGAAATGAAGTCTGTGAAAGGAAAAATGAGCCGAAGTTACTTATATAATAAATAACAGGGTTTTTTATTATTATTAAAACACACCTCAATTAATTTTATGAACTTTAAAATTTTTAATAATCATCATATTAATAACTACAAAGATTAAATTTTAAAATACAAAAACAGAAATCTCTTGATCAAACTTCTACTATTATATCTAATACTGGATGGCATGGTTGTTTTCATATTTTTTTTTTTTAGATTAACGGGGGTGTCCGGGCCAATTTGCGCGCACCAGGACTAATCCCACGGGCCCTGAAGTTAACGACCATGTAAGCCTCCAGTAGCCATCATATGAGCAACCAAGGACTCAAACCTGAGACCACAGAGAGAGCAAACCTCTTGATCTCAAGTTCTTACCACTTGGCCACCACTTTGCTTGGATGAAAGATGGAAGTAGGCTCATGTTTTGGGCTTAAGCAATTGAGATGCCTTGCACCAGAAAAAAGGAAAAGCAATGGAGATGCAACGAGGATACAAGAGATAATGTGCATGTGAAAAGAAGGTAAAAGAAATTCATGATTGTTGGAATATTCCTAATTATATTGCTGCTATTGTAAAAAAAGATGGCTTCCATTGTTGAAGAAGTAGGCTACAGTGTTGGGTTGTTGGTAGCAGCTGCTAATGTCAAAGTTTGGTAAGTTTGATAGTCACTATTGTTAACAAAAGAGCAAGATAAGTTGTCATGAATGTCTATAAATAGAGACATATGTGAGAGAGAAAAATGAGAAAAATAGTAGAGCCAAAGAGGTGAGAAATATAAAAGAGAGTGTGTTGCTAAGGACAATAAGCAGTAGCTACCATTACAACATTGCAAAGAGAGAAAAGAGTGAGGTTGAGAGTTGAAAGAGTGGATGATTCCTCCTCTTCTATTGTTGTAAATCTTATTCTCTCCCTATGTAATAATATGACCTCTCTCGAGGATTTAAGCGGTTTGCCGAACCATGTTAAATATTGTGTCAGTGTGCTTAGCCTTCTATGGGCAAATATCAAAACATCACCGGCAGGAATTACCTACAATTGGTATCAAAGCATTAGGTTTAAATTGATGTTTGATTTTTGTTCAAAAATAAAAGTTCTCAAAATGGTGTTTTGACCATACCATTGTGTAAAGGAGGCTGAGACGAAGCTAATGGTGAAAACAATGTGGAAAACAGACATCAAACATGTCCTTACGCTCCTCTACATACTGATGAGGTGGTAGTCCAAACGCGCAGACACGCCGCCACGCGTCTTCTTCGTCCAGATAAGTTGACCCAACCCAAATATAGTAGACCCGACCCATATGACTGACTAGAATATTGATGACGTTAGCATGATATAAATGTGATGTCAGTATGCACAGTATGCATGTCAAATGATGACATCAACATGATGTAATTGTAATGTCAGCATGCACAGTAGGCATGTCATGTCAGCAAGTCAGCTGACAGGTGTTGTGACAAGATGAGTTGCTATCAAACATAAGCAAGGAATAAAAAGAAATCTGGAGAACAAAAATTGCACGGGGGCACACGAAGATTATATAAGAGTACCTGAAGGATCCAACGAGGTACTGCAATGAGACAACAGGTGCAAGGAGAAGAAGTGTTCCCAGATGAAGCTCAAAGCAGAGACTATGTGAAAAAGTTGTACAACAGGAAGTCTCTTATGCTCTTGATAAGGGCAATATACGAGGACCTTTCCAATACATGCAAGGATGGAAAGATGAGCTGTTGTAGATGCACCTAATTGAGGGGGTGCAAACGCCTATAATAAAAGGCGATCGCTTGTGATAAAAGGCGAAGACACCAAAAGGAGTTAGTGTAAATGGAGTTGTCAAGTGCAATGATGAAAGATGCAAAAGCTTCAAACATAGAAATCGAGATAGACGATTGTGAGGAGTGTACCGCAACTCAGTCTTTCTATATGATCAGTGGAAGTGATCTCTCCCAAGTTTACATGGTGATAGAGAGTCACTGCGATGAAGGAGGATATGACCATTTTATGACGGATAAAGACACCTCAAACAGAAGGTTTGTGGGGCATGAAAAGAGCCCAAGTACAAATTGTGGCATGACGATGAATGAAGACACTTTAGACAGAAGGTGTGTAGGCCATGAAATGAGCCCAATTACAAATCTCCATATGACAACAAGCAGAGACACCTCAGATGAATGGTGTGAGGACCATGATATGAGTCTAAATTCAGACCGTCTCATGACAGTAGACAGAGACACCTCAAAAGAAGGTGTAAGGGTCGTGATAAGATCTCCAGTTCAGAACGCTTTAGAGCCAATGTGATGGCTAGAAATGAGTGGACAAATGGATAACCAATAAAGTGGTTATGATGAGTATGGAGACAAAAGCCAGATTGACTTTCATGAATATTGCCCCCATGCTAAAGATCAATGAGCTAGAAAACATGTGCCTTGGACAATAAGTGGATGATTTATGAAGCATTAAGATGCGACTGCTATGAAGGAGTAGAGGGCATGTGCAAGTTCTAGTAACAAGTTAACTCTTGTCAAGATGGTGAGCTCGGTAAGGGCATTGATTAGTACTTAAAAGTGCATTTTTATCATGGTTTTATATCATCATTTTGCACTTGAAGTATCAATAACTCCTTAACCAAAGCATGTTTTATAATAATATATCAAATAATATAAGATACCTTTAATTTGTCGTAAATGTTCATTTTAAATGCAGGCCTATCATATAAATGAAAGGATTGATTGATGACTTGAAGAACTTAAATTGCATGGATAAAGAGATGGTCAAACTTAGAGAAGAGATGTCGGTGCAATCCAAACCGGAACACTGTTCGGTAATTGGGTCATATCTGGAGCTACAGATCTCAGATTTAGGTCCAATTTATATGGATGGAAAGGTAAGACATAGGCCTACAACTTTCATATGGAGCCCAAGATCTAAAAAGGCCATTATCAAGTCCAAATTGTAGCAACAACAAAGAAGCCCGAATCTGTCTTCCAGCCCGAGCACTGTTCGGTATTTTGGCCATATCTGGAGTTCTAGAAGTCCAAATGAGCTGAAGTTTTTACACAAGAAAGCTGAGACAATTGCCTACAACTTTCATGTTTACAACTGGCTCCAATTTTGACGTTATCAATGACGTTTTGGGCAGACAAGAGAAGATAAGGATTGTCACCAAGTCAAAAGTTGGTCACCCACTTATCAATTAGTCATCAAATCAATAGTTCCCATTTTTGGCCTATAAAAGGAGGCATTTGCCATGCATTTAGGCATCTTGATTTCCAGATCAAGATCATGCTCTTCCTTTCTCTCTTTGTATTTTTTATGCTTTGTTTTCATTAATATTAAGTTTATGCCTTTCATTTCCTTTCCTTTACTTAGTTAACTTTTATGTTCTTATTTTGTTTATCTATTTTGCTTTCTTTCATTATGTCTAGCTAAGTTAATTATGTCAAGGTGAAAAGGTTACACTAATGGTGTAAGAATAAGTATAATGTAAACTTAATATGGACTTTAATGTTTGATACTAACATGTTTTATATTTGCTATCTTGTTCACTCTTTAATACTTTGCTTGTTAAATGACTAATCTTGATTTATGTTACATAACACTTGGTACAACAAATGTTTGGCACTTTCATAGCCCATAATGTATGGTATAACCGACACCTGAGCTATGAAAGGAACTTGATTTGTTGTTAACATAAGTTATAATCATGAATGCTTGACGAGATTTACAAGTATTAGCATTAATTGAATAAGATGACTAATGTAATCATGTTAACAATATATAATCTGATTGGAACCTCCTTTGTGTGTGGTTTCCAATTCAATAATAAGAGTTTATACTATACTTGTTTGATATACCATTAGTGGAACCTCTAACCTTGACATTTGTTATTATTATTGTTTAATCCTTACATTAATTTTCCATCTCCAAGTTCTCATCATCTTCTTCTTCTTCTCTTTCTTTATTATTATTATTATTATTACTACTACTACTACTACTACTACTACTACTACTACTACTACTACTACTACTACTACTACTACTACTACTACTACTACTACTACTACTACTACTACTACTACTACTACTACTA
>NW_011500019.1:487659-508686 GCF_000495115.2 Populus euphratica
ATTGTTGTTGTTGTTATTGTTGTTTTATAATTTTTTTTTATAATTTGTACAATTAACCTCCTTGTGGTTCGACCCCGGTCTTGCCGGGTTATTTATTACTTCGACACTCCTGCACTTGGGAGAAGACATCAATCTTTTCGTCGTGTCAGGCATTATAATACTTAGAGTATGAAGACATATATGAATTAACCTTCAATGGGTTGTTCCCATGGTTAAAGGTAGAGAGCTACCTGGACTCTTAAGACTAAAAGTGGGAGACTCACGGAGAAGTAAAGCATGGTTCCTAAGGTAAAACAGAAGGCAAATGCAACTTCTAGATGAATGGACCCCTAGAAGAGTGGTGAGTTCGTGATCATATTAAAACACTCAATGACTGTCGTACTTGGAAATATCCATTTGAGGGGGTGTTGTAAGCCTTAATGTGAGGCTTGATAAATGATTCCAGATTGAATATGGTTGATACGCTCGAAAAGAAATGTTGTTCTAAAGACAAGCATTAACACTATTTAGATGTGATGTGGCAGACCATCTGATTATAGTGATCCTTTTATGTGAGAAAAGGTGTGCTTTGGTTACTCTGATGATTAAAAGGTTTGGTGAGTACCTGTAAACTTGACCAAAGATGCTTTCAGAATGGTAAGATTGGAAGAGCTGCAAGATGCAAGCGTGTGCTGTAGAAGCAAGCGGACAGTTACCCCACATAAATGGAAAAAAGGGGTGATTGTTGGAATATTGCCAATTATATTGTTGCCATTATCAAAGAAGATGGCTTCCATTGTCAATGAAGGAGGCTACAATGGTGGGTTGTTAGTGGCAGCTGCTAATGTCAAAGTTTGGTAAGTTTGACAGTCACCATTGTTGACAAAAGAGCAAAAGAAGCTGTCATGAATGCCTATAAATAGAGGCATATATGAGAGAGAAAAATGAGAGAGGTAGTAGAGACAAAGATGTGAGAAATGTAGGAAAGAGTGTGTTGCCAAGAGCAGCAAGTAGTAGTTGTCATTACAACACTGCAAAGAAAGAAAACAGTAAGGTTAAGAGTTAAAATAGTGGATGATTCCTCCTTCTCTATTATTGTAAATCTTGTTCTCTCCCTATGTAATAATATGGCCTCTCCCGTAGATACAAGCGATTTGTCGAACTACGTTAAATATTGTGTCAATATGTTTGGCCTTCTATGAGCAAATATCAGAGCATCAGCAGTTGGAATTCCCTACAATGACGATTAAAGAAATTAATCTACATATTATCAAATCTTTAAAATAGAGAATGGTATGGAATTAAAATAGCGTTAATCATCCATTTACTCTTAAATTCCTTATTTAAAGGAAGAAAAGAACACATTTAACATACGTACTAACCAAATCAACAACATCAACAAAAACATCAATTGCTTTACAATTCAACCAAATTCATAAAATCTTCAAAGACAACTTATCAAGTAGATTGATAACCTTTTAGACTCATAGATTGAGTGGATTTATAACCAATAGGATAATAACTAGTAGGCTTTTAATTAATAAATTGATAATTAATAGAATTTTAACTATAAACTTGTAATCAATAGATAGTAGTTTTCATAAACTAAAAATCCAAAAAGAACAAAAAATATATATGTTCATCTATCAAGAATTTTTATTGCAAATCATCTAGGTGATGGCCAAGTAGTAAAAACTTGAGATCAATGGGTTTGCTCTCTTTGTGGTCTCAAGTTCGAGTCCTTAGTTGCTCATATGATGATCACTAGAAGTTTATATGGTCGTTAACTTTAGGGCCCATGAGATTAGTCGTGGTGCGCGAAAGCTTACCCAGACATCCACGTTAATCATAAAAAAAAAAAAAACTTCATTGCATGATTATACTAACAACTCCATGATTGTAATTCTTGTTTGTAATAAACTCCTTTGTTCTTGAATTTCAATCATCTTTTAATATCAAATGTCCAAGTTATTTGATTTATTCAGTGTTTAACTTTGCAATTCAAATTTTTCTTAGTTAAGACCAGCACAAAAGAGCCCGCAGCAGTACCCAACAACTATTTTTCACACAAAAAAACATAAATTACTGAGTTCCTTGAATAAGGGTACGGATAATAAAATGTTATTTGCTTAGATATCTTTATGTATATAATTTCTTATAAGTATTTCTATATTATTTTGAAAATATTTGATATTTGGTAATTGAATGCTGATTTATAAGATTTATAAACGATCGTTTTTTTTTTATTTAATAAAATTTTGCATTAAAAGCGAATTCAAGCGTGCATGCGTGTATATTGTTTGTGTGTGTGTAAAACTAGTATCAGATTTCAATTTGGATGCCATAAAATTAAAACCTTAATATATTTCAGAGATGGAAAAATTATGAAAATTGTCAATCCAATCAAATTACAAATCAGTGTTTCTAACCATTGAGCTAGATATAATTAAGACTTGGCCTCTGGTTAGTGTAAGTGTTAAAGGAAATTTAAAGAAAATCAAACCAGTTCAGGAAACCAAGAAAATAAGGCGAGGAATCTGCAGAATAAAGTTGCAGCCACTGTCAATTAATGTAGATTGATTTGTTTTTTTATTTGTTTTAATACAAAAGCTCTGTTTTCATGCTGGTGGCAGTGATGCTTATACTCACCTTTGGTCAAGTTAAGGCTGAATCCAAAGAAAGCATTTACAAATGCCATGCTTGTACGAAGGATTGCAGGGCTGCTTGTAACTGTATTTCAATTGGCTTTTCTAAAAAAAATGAATTTTTTACTTAAAATGAATTTTTTATGTTTTTAAATTATTTTTATATATTGATATTAATAATAATTTTTTAAAAATAAAAAATATTATTTTAATATATTAAAAAAAACATTTCAAAAACTAATTAATATTACGTTCTCAAGTACCCTCGAATGCATTGCGGGGTGGGCGCGATCCCTTGGGTTTCCATAATTAATTATATCGAAGACAAAATAGCTCTTTCAATGAGGTCAGCTCATGAAAGGAAAGTTGAATAATATGCTTTTATATTATTTGCTCTTCAGCACAACACCATATCATTATGTACTGAAAACATGATGATGTTGATGATGTGCAAGTGAGGTGAGGTTCTGGCCTAGTGGTGGAAGGGGCTTGTCCTCTTCCTCTGTACCTGGGTTCGAACTTTACCATGCATGTTTGTCACCCCCGCGGTGCCTTACTTGCTCACTGGGCTTGCAGGATGTTCAGTGGGCCGTGGGGATTAGTCGTGGTGCGCGTAAGCTGGCCCAAACACCCCACGTAAATAAAAAAAAAAATGATGATGTGGTCAGTTTTTGATAATTAGTTTGATACGTCACTAATGTGTTTTTTATTATTATTATACCTTAAAATTTTTATTTTATTTTATTTTTTCTGATTTTATGAATATTGAGTTTCCCAATAAAGAAAGATGATACACATGCAGCTGGGGTTGGGCATTGTCTTAGCAGTTACTACTTTATAGGCCGGCTAATGCTGCGACATGGGTCACTCTTAAAAATAAAATATGGCAAAAAATTGTTCAAGATAATTATTTAATAATATTGTTAAATCTTTTCAAATAAATCAACTTTGAAATCTCTAATCAGACTCGTGAGTTACCTCTATGGACACCTAACACCTTCTTTGTGAGACAATGTGGTATTTTATCATATAAGCTGGGCTCAGCCCATTCGATCTTCTCTTTATTAAGTAACCGTTTAGTTAGCCTCATGTAATTCTTCCTTTCCTTCTCGGTGGTGATATTTTCTTCTACTATCAGTCAGGTCACGCATTACCAAAATTAATCATCTTATTTATATGGTTTCAAAGAGTCGTTTTCATATTGCTCTTATATCAGTATGGTATATGTAAAGAAACATTTCCCTTTTGATTTATGTTCTTAGTTTACTGCACCACATGGTTGATTTGATCAGGATTGCATTGCCAGTATGTAATTTGGATCCATTTTGTCCTCTTCTATTTGCCTGAAAGCTGAACATGCTATTATTCCATGTCAGGGTACTAAGATGCATGTAAAACGAGCTAGAAGTGCAGACATATGAGGGCCAAAGAAAGATGAAAAGACTGCTTCCACCGTCCATTCATGTGTTGCCCCACGGGGGCCACTGATTCTTAAATGAAAGTTCATCGTAAAACAATGGCCTACAAAAATTGACATCATTTGGCATTTTCCTCACAAGCCTTTGATATCTAATGATGGCTAGATTTTTATTTGATGTAGGGCTTATAGTCCACCATATCCAACTTCAGATGATATTTTTAGCTGCTGTGGATCATACACGGATGTGAAGCCTTTCTAGTCATTAATTGCAGATATCTTTCTTTCAGCCTCACAAATAGATAATGGGGTTCTGTGTTTTCCTGCTTTTAATGTCAATCTCTGTTTCTCTAGTGCCAATCGGTGCAGGAGAAGGGATTATAGTTCCAGGCAGATATGTCAGTGCAAATCAATCCATAATTTCTGCTAGTGGAACTTTTGCTCTAGGCTTCTTTAGTGTGGGAAATTCAACTCCAAGGTACTATCTTGGCATTTGGTATAACAAAATTCAGAAGAAATCTGTTGTCTGGGTTGCGAATAGAGAATCCCCTACTGATTCTCTAGGAACTTTCTCACTCGGGGTCGATGGAAATCTAGTGGTTCTGGATGCAACAGGGAAAATTGTTTGGTCATCCAATGTAAAGATTGCTCATTCAGCTATAAATAGCATGATGGGTGTCCTAACGGATAGTGGAAACTTTTTATTGAGAAGTGGGGAAACCATCCTGTGGCAGAGCTTTGATCATCCGTCGGATACGTTCTTGCCTGGCATGAAAGTTGGCAATAATCGCAAAACTGGTCAAAGAAGGCAGCTTACATCTTGGATAGACGCTGAAGATCCACAACCAGGATTATTCTCTTTCGGCTTGGATACGACGGGACCTCTGCAGTTTTTCATATGGAAGGATCATGTTCCTTATAGCCGAACCAATGTCTACAGCAATTCTATGTCATTAACGAAGCTATCCCGATGGCTACCTTTTGCTTATTACGTTACTGTGAAGTTAGAGGGTGATGATATTTATCTTTCTTACAGTATCTCAGATATCTCAGTTATATTAAGGATCACACTAGTCCCAAATGGGCGACTTGAGGCTCTGATATGGGAGGAGAAAAACAGTAAATGGTTTTCTATATGGCAGTGGCCTCAAGTTTACTGTGATTTCTATGGTCATTGCAGTCCATTTAGTAGCTGTGACAAAAAAGGTTCTCCAGTTTATTGCCAATGTTTGACAGGTTTCCAGCCAAAAGCTCAGCAAGAGTGGCATATGAGGAATTGGACTAGTGACACTTGTGTGAGGCAAAAGGCACTAACATGTGACAAGGGTGATGGGTTTTTGAAGATTGAAACTATAAAATTACCAGATCATTCGTATCTAGTGGAAAATATGAGTGCCAATGATTGTGAATCAAGATGCCTACAAAATTGCTCTTGCACAGCTTATGCACTTGTCAATGCAAGTCAAGGAAATTCAATTAACTGCCTGAGCTGGTATGGGGACTTGATGGATATTGTACATGACATTGGAGGGCAAATTCTTTACGTTCGTGTTCATGACAGAGAACTTGGTATGATCATATAATTTCAACTAGTTTTAACTTTCTCAACATCTGCATTGAGCATAATAGATTAGGACTAACTGTCCCCTTTAGTGAATTTCAATAACAACTAATCTACCTTCACTTTTATATGCAGTTGAAAATGATGGAAGTAGTGATAACTTTTCCAGTAGACGCAAGCGCTCTATTATAATTCTAGTAGCAGTAATTTCTTTAGGGGTTCTTGCTATTCTATCTGGCTATTTCACCTGGAGAAAAAGATTTGGAAAACAAGGTGTCTTTCCATACCTTTCTTCATCAAAAAGATAATGATTATTGTTGGCTGTCCTGGTTTACTCTGTAGCTTAACATTAATTGATACCTGACAGAGATAATTGAAGGGAGTTTTTCTGGGACCAGCACCCCCATTGGAGGTGAAGCTGGTAATGGTGACACGAAGCTGAACATATTTAGCTTGAACAGAATACAGGCCGCCACAAATGACTTCTCTGAAGATAATAGACTGGGAGAGGGTGGTTTTGGCACTGTTTATAAGGTTTTGTTTCCACTTTTAGGAAATGCTGCA
Organism: Populus euphratica; assembly: GCF_000495115.2. Taxonomy (NCBI): domain Eukaryota; kingdom Viridiplantae; phylum Streptophyta; class Magnoliopsida; order Malpighiales; family Salicaceae; genus Populus; species Populus euphratica. Next base: position 493,826 of record NW_011500019.1, read on the forward strand.
TTCAACTTTTCAAATTTAGTTGATTTCAGTTACTTTCCCTTTGATTCTATTCTCTTTCCTGATGATGTGATTGGTTTTATTGAGCATTTGCTCTGTAGGGGGATTTGGCATTTCAAGAAGTTGCAATAAAAAGGCTTTCTAAGAAATCTGGACAAGGACTAGAAGAGTTCATGAATGAGTCAAAACTTATTTCTAAGCTCCAACACACTAATCTGGTGAGGCTCTTAGGTTGCTGTGCTGAAGGGGAGGAGAGAATATTGGTGTACGAATACATGCGGAATCGAAGCCTGGATAAGTTTTTGTTTGGTAAACTTTCGTTCTCTCTTTTGAAACTCCTAAAATATGTAGCCATCCTTGTCTGAACATCGTCAATAGCTTGAACACTTACATTGCATTACATTAGGTTTGTTCTACCATAATCACATTGTCAGCTAATGATTTCTTCTATCAGATCCTTCTGAAAAGGCAAACCTTAATTGGAGCAAACGTTTTCGAATTATCGAAGGCATTGCACAAGGTCTACTTTACCTTCACAAGTACTCTAGATTAAAAGTGATCCACAGGGACCTAAAGGCAAGTAACATATTACTGGACGATGCAATGCATCCTAAGATTTCAGATTTTGGATTGGCAAGGATGTTTGGATCTGACCAAACCGAAGCAGATACCAAACGGGTGGTTGGTACTTAGTAAGTTTGATTACTCCACATAAACTTCGATTGGCGTCAACGTGATTCTACTGATATTCTAATTTTCTGTCACTACTAATTCATTTGCACTATTACTTCTGCAGTGGCTACATGTCACCCGAATATGCACAGTATGGAAAATTCTCAGAAAAATCAGATGTCTTCAGCTTTGGAGTTTTGCTATTAGAGATTGTGACCGGTAAGAGAAATGCTGAATTTTTTCGCAACGATCTTCCTCAAACCCTTCAAGGATGGGTAAGTTGAAAAAATAAAAGAAAAAAGAAACCTTTCCTCCCGTGTTATCTCCATATAATAGTTGATTACTAGTAAAACAAGACATTAATGTATTTAAAATGCTTCTCAGGCATGGGAATTGTGGAATGAAGCTAGAGGACTAGACCTTATCGATCCATCGATAAAGGACTCACGTGAAAGTCCTGACAGAATTTTCAGGTGCATCCATGTAGGGCTTTTGTGTGTGCAGGAGTCTCCAGCTGATAGACCTACGATGCCATTAGCGGTTTAGATGTTGAGCAATGACAATGCATCACTTCCTTCTCCAAAAGAACCTGCATTCTCTCGTCTTAGTCGTCGGAGATCTGGCACTTTTGTTGCCTTTCATAACACATCAACTATATATTCTAACAACGAATTGACAATTAGCCTGCCTGAGGCTCGATAAGACTTTCCAGGTTTTTCAGTTCACTTTTTTTTTGTTAATAGTCGAAGTTTTATTAAGAAAAAAGGGCTACAAAGATAATAGCCTAACTTACATCAGATGAACAAGTGCTTCATATCCAACTTGACATGCAAATACATTGAAATTCATCAATATTTCAAGTATCAAAATTTACTGGCTCATAGTGCTTCATATCCAACTTGAGATCTTATTGCAGCTTTGACCAGAAAAATATTAGAAATATCAACTGCATCAAAGAAAACAAATAGTTAATTTAAAAAATAAACACATCGTCAGCTTCAAACCACCATCAGAAAATTGGAAAACGCTGACAGGATATTCTTTTGATGTCCAGGAAAACATTCTGTTAGTATCTGACTTGTCAATGGAATTGTCGAAGGAAATATGTTGTTGGCAAGTTTCTCGTCAGGGATTTACATTCCATCAGCATTTTTGCCGGCAACTTCCAACTCCGATGGAAATGCGGATGAAATATCCACTCCAAAAAAAATAAGTTTCTTCCGCCAGCAACACTATCGACACCTTAAATGCCGAAAGAACTGTCCATCATGAATTCCAACATGCCAAGACCTTTTATAACTTTCCGAAGAAATTTTTGCGAACATTGCCAATGAAATGGCTGATGGAATCCCATGTCCATCAAGGATTTTGTCAGCGTTTCATATATTTTTTGTATTGTTCAGTTGTTATAATTCTAAATTCATCCTAAAATCAAAATAACAACAACAAAAATACAATCACAACAAAAAATGCATCTTCATAACAAAAAAAAAATATAATACAAGTTTCTTCATTCATCTTAATATTCCATACACAAATATTTTTCAAACAAGACATAAACTTCTAAAAAGGGAGAGAAAAGTATCGTGAACCAGAAGGTCCAAGTAGAAGGAGTCAAATGTAAAGCATGCATGTAATTTTTCCCAATGCCTCTTATTTTCTTGTTCAAGTTGTGCTCACCTCTCTCTCTCTCTCTCTCTCTCTCTCTAATTTAGGTAATTGTACTTCCAATCGTTCCTAAACTATTTTTTGGACCAACTCATCAATATCCGGTGATTTGGGTTGAAATGCGGTGTGACTACTATTGAAACACAATAGTTCACCCTCATTTCTAAAAGTGTCTTCATCAAATTTTACAATTATGCCAGCATTATTTTTATCCTATAAAATAAAAAAATAAAAAAGTTAAAATTCTAAATTCATATTAATGATGCATATAAGCATTATTAAGAAAATGATAACTGTTAAAAAAAAAAAAATCAATGAACACTTCTGCTTTTTTATTGACAATTTTTTCTCTCTCATTTCCCTCTATTTGTTTTTAATATAAGTTTCCTCGTATAATTTAAGTGGAGTTGATTTCCACTCAAGCTTCTTTTCATGCAAATTAAATAATTTATTTTAACAGTTTTATAAATAAAAAATTAATTAAAATTTAAAAAATAATAAAATATCTAATAATGAACACTTACTAAGCACTTTGTATGGTTTACAAATAAAAGCACTCCTCTTATATGTTAATTGAACAAACCATGAGTTTAATTTTTTATATTTTAAATCTTGAATCATAAACACTTTTTAAAATCTTCTGTTGCTACCAAAATCTTGAAACAATATCTAATTACAACTCCATGATATACCCTAGTTTATAATTTTTCACATTGCTATGTCATTATAGTCGATTCTATTAATTACTTGTTTCCAAATATCATACTCATGTAACTTAGTATATAAATTTGTTAAACAGAAATAAGGTTAGGAACTAAAAGAATAAAAATTTAAAGTAATATAAATTTGATACTTACTTAGTAGCACCATGGTTTTCCTATACTTTTCTTACCAATACCTCATTGTTATTTTCCAAACAAAAATTTTTTTTATATTAAATTCATATGTTAATTACTTTTTAAAATTTAAATAATTATTAAATTAAAGTTTATTTATCGAACATTAAACTTTTCCCCACCAAGCTTATATCTTATTTGTCCATTTAGAATGTTCATGAAATCAACTCCATAAAAACAATAGTTCTTTAAACAATGATTTCATCATAGACAAGATCAAATAAATAATTTCAATATTGATAAACTTGAAAATCAATTTATCAAAGCCATTTCAATTTAATGTAAATCTTAAAAAAATTTAATACAAATAAATAACTTCAATAATTAGAAAAAAAACATTAATTACAGAGGTCATCATTCTATAATAATTATGTCTAATACTAAGTCTCTAATAGAAGAGATTCTAACTCTTCTATCTCAATTGATCAAACGTTAGTTGTTAACATCTATAATAAATGCTTTTTCATAATTGACATCTAATAAATTAACTATATAATTATTGACATTGTTACTTTATGTAGTTGTGATCTTATTGAACTTGGACTTATTTCTTCTTTGATATATGATACCTAAAAAAAAACAATTAATACTATAAGTAGAAAGCTTCCTTCAACCCAATATTTTCATTATTCAAATCAATGTTGAGTAAAAAAAAAAGAGAAACAATCACTTTCTAAATAGCCGTTTCAATAAGCAATTAAAATTCTTCACTAAGGAGTTTCACTTATAAACTATCAACCTCAACTTATTAATCATTGTTTTTATTCAAATTTAACAATTGAACTACCATGTTCATTGTTTTTAAAAATTCAACATTTTCACAACGAAACCACAATCATTAGTTGGTGCTCAATTCATTATTTCAATTCTCTCACAATGCTTATAACAATATCATGCTAATAACAAATTCAATTAATAAAATAAATTCAAAAACAATCCATTCTTTATTAATATTCATCCCAATCATCTCAAGATCATACTTGTAACAAAATCAAGTAATACAAACTTCCCACACATCTTTTACAAACTAATAATTAAGATTTTCATTATGATGATAATTCTAAAAATCAACTTCATAACAATCTTTCCTACCAAATAAATTATTCCAAATCCATATTTCAATCACTTAATTTTCCTAAAACAATCTCAAGCAATTCAAATATTAATCCAAAATTCCATATCAGATCAAATAAACACCACAATCAAATAATTTTCAAATCTAATAATCTTGGTACACATCCAAGTCATGAAGACATTACAAAATATCACAACAGGATCCAAACACAATTATAAATCGTCACACAATTCCTATTATTGTAAAATCAAGCTAAAGCATTCTCTGAAATACCAATTAATTTTATCATTTTAAATCAGAATACAATCTTACAAAACTGAGTTCTCATCTCTCTCAATATTATTCCGAACTCTTAAGCTGACAACTCCGATCAAAATAATTCCGTTCAATCCAAATTACATTCAATGTAAACCAATCCATGCACAAACAAACTACCTAATTTGCATCATATCTCACTATACTTCCTAGAAATTCTATCCTCCACTCGTAAATTTCACTAACAATCCATCCCAATTAACAAACCAAAATTGCAATCAAGCCATTAAAATTCATATTTTCTACCTTAAAAATTCAGCCTTCTTCCCCATTTAAATACCAACATCATCCCCATTTAACTAGGTTCGACAGCACCTCATATCAATAGTTAATCCCTAAGCATCTCTCATTGCAACTCCTCCACACAAATCAACATAGAAGCTTGTGTTGAGGCTTTCAGCATCAATCCATCCCTTTCATTTTAGATAAAGCAACATTATAATTTATGTTCAAAAAATAAAAAGAAACAGTGGGTAGAGGGGTGGGGGCACAATGCTCCATTATGTCTTGATATTGACCTTAAAACACAAGCTTGCTTGGCATCATATATATATATATATATAGATAGATAGATAGATAAACCTGGGATGAGTAGGGTGATGGTTTTGTGAGTGGGGAGGAGATAAATATAGGTTACCTGGTACTGTGTCGGATTTAGGTAAATGAAGAAGAAGAAGAAGAAAAAGAAGAAATGGGAGAAAAGAGAGGGGCTGTTAGGTTTTATTCAATTAAAATTATTGAGGGAATTTCTATAGACAATTCTATTTAAAGTTTTACAAGTCATCAATGCCAACAGAATTGTCAAAATAATTTAATTAATTAATTAATTATGTTCAGCATTTTCATAAAAAATAACTGACATAAATTATCCATTGCAGTTTTCCTTAAGAAACAGGGACAAAATATTTTCCATCACGGTTTCCCTCAGGAAACAGCAACGGAATATTTTTCGTCGGCATTTTCATTGGCTTTTTTCAATTTTCTGGTAGTGAACAATGTCCAATTTTATTTCTTGGTCATAATTCCCCCACGAACCTATTCTTCTTTTATGCCTCTTCCATTTATTATCCTCCATTAAAAGAAAGTCTTGAAATAGCAATACTGGAGCTCAAGGGGTTCAGAAAGTCTATAATATTGCCTTCCACAACTACTGCAAGGAACGAAACATAAAATAGTAACTTTATTTCCAACTCATGTTTCAAATTGCTTTGCATTAGCTTTTCCCTTCAAATTGTTGTGTCCAATCTTAAAAAAAATATATAGTTATGCACAGTTTCATGTTTCTAGTGTCAAAAGTGGTTCGATGTAGGTGCTAAGCATGAGTGCTGATGTGCCCCATCCACAGCCAGGGGAAGACTCTAGCCCATCGCTTGCATCAGTACATTTGTGTGGGCTTTTATTGAAATGTAATGGATATAATAAATCTAGAATATCTCGGTAGGAATTTAAGAAATTCAAAATAACCCAAGATCTTGAGCAATATAAAATTTGTTTTAATTTTTTCTGTTTCTGAAAATAATATAAATCATACTTGTTAAACATAATTGACACCTTTAATACATAAAATACCCTCCTTTAATATGGGCCATCTCATGTGTTGGGTCCATCCGGGAGGTGGTTAGCCAGCCGGGCTTTCAACATTCTAATTGACCTTTGGGTCGTGGATTTGTTTTATGTGTAGGCCTTTGAGCCCAAATCTTGGTTGATTAGCTGTAAAATTAATTTGATTTGGATGTGGCCAGTGAAGTGGTGACCATATATAGTTGTAATTGAACATAAAATAAAATAGAAAAGATCTTTTTATTATTTGAACAAGAAGACAGGTGTTTGATGGAACTTGTTTAAATTCTATAGCATACATGCTTATGTTTTCAATTAAAAATATTGTATTTATGCTTATGATTTGTTTTCAGATTGGTAGGAAGTGGATGCCAGCAGTGGCCAAAGCCTTGAGTTACTTAATAGTTTTTTTTTTTATTTCTATGTTTTGATAATAGAATATTTGTTCCCTTTATAATTGCAAGTTAATTTAATTTTAATTATATAGCTTTTAGTTCTTAAGTATGTTAGACATGGATTGAGAACACTTAACACTGACGCTGGAATTAAGTATGCCCTTATAAATTCATCAACATTCCACTTACATCCTTGTATTTTTAATTTTCAAATATTACCCTTCAACTTTTTTTACCTTAGATAGAGGTGATTAAGAAAGAGAAATGAGTATAAGCAATAACAATAGTAGATTCACACTGATAATTAGTCTTTCAATTATTTTCAAAAAAGAGGAAGAGTATATAACAACAAATCAGAACGCCAAACTGATTTTGAGTTGAATAGTCGATGGTGAAAAACATAAATTTATAGAAAATGAAGAAGATGAAACATTTGTATTGATGACTTGTTATATGAACAAGAAAAAACATCAAAATTTACTGTACTTAAGACACTTGTTATACTAATTACATGAGTGAAGATAAATCAGTTTATAACAACAAAATTTTATGAAGTTCGATGATGAGTAACACTTGCAATATAGGATTGTTCAAGTCATGGTGAGTATTTATGTATGCTTGCCCCAAAGCAGCTCATGTATACACGTTCAAAGTAACTCGTAGGTACGTTCAAAGTAACTCGTAGGTTCTGCTCAACCATCACCCAGTGGTGTGAAGAAAACCAAAAAGGACATTCTAGGGTTTGGTCCAGTGGTGGAAGGGGCTTGTCTCTTTTCACTGCACCTGGGTTCGAGCCCTGGCGTGCACGCCTATCACCTCTGCGGTGCCTTACATGCCTACTGGGTTTGCAGGATATTCAATGGGCCGTGGGGATTAGTCGTGGTGCGTGCAAGCTGGCCCGGACACCCCACGTAAATTAGTGGTGTGAAGAAAACCAAAAAGGAGATCGACAGAGATTATCGTGAGAGAGATCCAAAAAAGAGATCGACAGAGATTATCGTGAGAGAGATGACTTTGAAACGTGCGACCTAGATTTAACTTATTTTTATCCATAGTTTTTAAACATGATGATGATGCTGGGATACATCTGTCACAAGTTTAAGGTCATGGGTTGATATTATTAATCCCAAATTAATTTATTTTTTTATTTTATAAAAATGACAATATTTTTTAAAATAATAGGTTTTTATTTAATTTTTTCTAGATTAATTAATTTGGATTTTTAAGTAAATTATATAGGATTAACTTCTTCTTTTTTTATTGAAACCCAACCCAATCTAAATCTAAAATTATGGATTAAACTATTTGGTAAAGTGAGTTTCAAAACAGCAATTTTATCACTATATTTGTTACAATTATCCAAATGGATTATGTGTTAATAATTTGTTTGATAAGACCCTCTATTTGTAAATAAATTTAATCGGGGCTAGCGTCCAATTGCTCTAATTGGTAAGACATTTACTGCCACTGGAACAGTAAAAAGAAAAGGAATCTTGTTCATGTGCTAATTACATAATTTATTCTCTCTTTTTTATTTATTTAATTGTGATAAATAGACATATTTATTCTAAAATCTAAACCCTATTTTCTTTCGTTAAAGAATCAAAAACCCTTTCAATCTTTACCAACTTGAGACACAAATGAAATCCGTTCAATATTAGAAGAATATTTTCACTCTTATAAGTCTGTAAACCGCACAACTCAATTCACATAACATCATTCATCTCAAGGAGTTAATCCAATTATAATATTATAAAAAAATTATTTGTCCAATTTGTACCAAATCACCGAAGGAATTGAATAACAATAAACTATTTATTTCAACCGCGCCCAATTTATAAATATATAATGTTGCTGAATATATTATTAATGCGAGAATGATTTTTTTGATAATTGAAATAGATACAGGAGCAAAGTAAGCTAATAACTTTTAAAACTAATATAAAATATATTTTTGAATTTTACCTTATATTTTAACTTTATAAATTAAAATGATTCTTTAATATTATATCAGAATCTTGATAATTAAATTATTATAATTTTTTAATTAATAAAATATTAAATAAAAAAATAAAAAATAAATTTTATTTAACTCAGATTAAACAGTAAACTTATGACTTAGATTATTAGACCAAGATTTATAGAAGCTAAATTAAAATAGATTATATAGTCTAATTTTTAATCAATCTTATATTGAAAGACAAAATTAGAAAAAAAAATCTAAAAAAATAATATGAATCAACCAGATTAACCCTCAAATTTATGACTTGGGTCATGAAATCAAAATAAACTCTTACAAAATAAATCAAAATAAATTTTGAAGTATAATTCTCAATGAACTAAATGTTAAAATATAAAACTTAAAAAAATCAATTTAAAAAAACTTAAGTTAACTAGGTTAATCCAACAAGCATGTGATATAGATAATAATATTGGAATAACTTGATAAAAAAATTTAAAAAAATTATAAAATTTAATTATTATTAAATAAGTTTCAAATAATAAAATTAAAAATTAAAGAAAAATCATTACTATAGTAAACAATGATATCTGAGGAGTGGGACCATGAATTCCCTCCTCAGTTAGCATTTGTTAATTAGTTTACATGTCCACGATAAGTTATAATTCAAATTGAATTGTGAGTTTTGCAGGTAAGTAATATTAATTTGGATAATATTTTTGTTTAATTTTTAAATATTTTTTACTCAATTTTATTAATTAATATTAAATTAATTAAAAATTATTTTTTATAATTATTTTTTTATCATGTTTTATAAACAATTATCATAGTCTCATAAGTCAAATTATGAGTTTTATAGATTAATCATGTTAACTTAGGTTATTTTTTTAATTAATATTTTTTTTAATTTTATATTAATTAAAATTTTAATTTTAATTTTTTTTAATTTTTTTCTATGAATTTATCTTAATCTCATGTCTCAAGTAGTGAGTTTTATGAGTTACCTTTGTTAACTTAAATATTTTTTTAATGAATATTATTTTTTTAATTTTTTTTAAAATTAAATGGATTAAAAATTAATATTTTATATATTAAGTTATCTTATTTTTTTAATTTTAATTTAATAGGTTAAGTTGTGTCAATTGAATCATTTTATTTTTTATTTTTTATTTAATCTTTTAAAATTGAGTGCTACAGGACCTCCTAGAGCTTTGAGTGTGTTTGTCAACATGACACTGGTTGCGCTTTGAGCAAACCCTAAAAATTATATTTGTTTAAATTGTTAATTAACGTTTTTCAAACATATACCCATAAAAAAATAGCATAGAAACACAATTGATCTGAAGCATATGACTGTAACGTGGACAGGAAAGGCAAGGAAAGAATGGCAGGGAGCAAAGTCATATTCCTAGCTGTCCAGTAGATAATGAAGGTTCCCAGGGATTTACCAACATAGCCATGAGTAGTTTCTTGGAAGTCCAAATCAGAGAAGTTGTCTCGTATAATAGCTACTTTAGTTTCCCTGAATATTCCAGAAATTGGAGTTTCCTTTCTGTCAATGTCCCCACCTCCATTCACATAACATCATCCATCTCAACAAGTTAATCCAATTATAGTATTTAAAAAAATTTATTTGTCCAATTTCTACCAAATCACCGGAGCAATTGAATAACAATTAACTATTTATTTCAATTGAGCCAAATTTATAAATATATAATGTTGCTGAATAGATTATTAATGTTGGAATGATTTTTTTGTTAATTGAAACAGATAGAGAAACAAAGCAAGCTAACAACTTTAAGAAATAATATAAATTATGTTTTTTAGTTTTAATTAACAATTTAGCCTATTCAGATATTTTTATGACATAAAAACTAAATTAAAATACATTATATAGTTTAATTTTTAATCAATTTAACATCAAAAAATAAAATTAAAAAAAATAATTTGAATCACTTAGGTTAGCTCATCAAATTCATGATTTGATAAAAAAATTAGAATAATCTCATAAAAAAACCAAAATAAATTTTAAAATATAATTTTCAATCAACTAAATATTAAAAAATAAAACTTAAAAAATTCAATTAAAAAAAAAAAAAAAAACTTGAGCTAACTATATTAACTCAACAAATTCATAATTTATATCATAATATTGAAATAATTTAATTAAAATATAATTAAAATAAATTATAAAACTCAATTACTGTTAAATAAAATTTTAAATAATAAAATTAAAAATTAAAAAAAAATCATTATTAAAGTTAACAATGACAGGGAGGAGTAGAACAATGAATTCCCTCCATAATTAGCGTGTTAATTAGTTTACATATCCGCTCTAAGTTACAATTCAAATTAATTATTTTATAAAATTATTCTAATTTTATAATCTAAATTATAAATGTTATAAGATGAGTCATGTTGATTTGGGTAATGTTTTTGTTTAATTTTTAAATATTTTTTTAACTTCATCTTTTAATATTAAATTAATTAAAGATTATATTTTATTATTATTATTATCATCATGTTTCATATAAAATTATTATAGTCCCATAACTCATATTCTAAATTTTAGAAGTTAACAATGTTGATTTAAATATTTTTTTAATTAATATTTTTTTTAATTTTATATTTTAATATTGAATTAATTAAAAATTAGATTTTAAATTTTTTTATGAATTTATCTTGATTTTATGACTTAAAAAGCGAGTTTTACAAGTTACCCTTCTTAACTCAAGGTTTTTTTTTTGTTTTTTAATAAAATGTTATTTTTAAAAATTTTATCTTTTAAAATTAAAATTAGATTGGGTATTAATATTTTATATTTTAAATATTTTTATATAAAGTTATTTTGCTTTTCTAACCCTATTTTATTGGGAAAGCTTGGGCTAATTGGATCTTTTGAATTTTTATTTTTAATTTAATCTATTAAAATTGAGGAGTGTTGATAGGACTTACGACATGCAACGTTGATAGGAAAGGCAAGGAAAGAATGGCAGGGAACAAAGTCATATTTCTAGCTGTCAAATAGATAATGAAGGTTCCCAAGGATTACCAACATAGCTATGAGTAGTTTCTTGGAAGTCCAAATCAGAAAAGTGGTCTCGTATAACACCTACTTTAGTTTCCGTAAATGTTCCAGAAATTGAAGTTTCCTTTTTGTCATCGTCCCCAAAGCGGTCTGTGAGGGGCGGTGGCCGCACACGCCATGGACACAGCCATTCTTCGTGCTTGGTTCTTTCTTAAAGAATGAAATAAAAATTGCCTTGTGCTTCTGGTCTCATATTTTTATCTTTATTCCAGCGAGATCATGTGTGAAGGGGATGTTCCCAGTTTCCTATTCACATAAGCCCAAGTTCCAAATATTGATTTTCTTGTTTAATACGAACAATTAATGGGAGGAAACATTGGATTTGAAAAAATTAGGGTTATTTGTTGCATAGTTTTTAAATTCAACCGTCCAATAAATAAAATTAGAAAACTCATAATATAATACTCAATCTAAATCAAATTTTAAGTTGGGCCATTAACAAGGAATTTTATAAAAAAATAATTAAATAACCTAAATCATTTTTTAATTAGTATCCAAACCACATCTTCCAACCATTTGGTCGTCGCTTTTTACGTAACTAGGTAAAAGCTCTTCTATATATTTAAACACCTCCATTCCTTTATTTTTATTTTTTAAGAAAGAAGAACATTTCCATAGAATAACGAATAATACTTATGAATGAGTTTGCCTAATTGATCTATGAAAAGCAATGGTAGAAACTTTTCAGAAAGTGATTTCAAGAGAATTCTTCAACAAGAACAATCAATTAAATTTCAGTCATCTCTCTTAATTTACTAGGAAAAAACATTATACGAAGATTTGACTTGAAACGTTTACGTTCAGTTTCCTGATGCAGACTTATTAGTCGGTCAAGAACGTGTGGGCAGGTGATGCAAATCTTTCCACCCCCAAGATGCATTGTCTACATTTCTTTCATTTTTATTAATTAGAGCATTCGGGTAAACTTGTATATTTTAATTAAATTTTTAATATTTAAAATTAATAATTATATAAGTATTAGAAAATAATATTATGAAATCTCAACTAATAATTTAAGTTATTAAATTGAGATGAGTCTTTAATATAATATCAGAATCTTGATATTCACAACCTTCATTTATTTGGTAAAAATTATTTATAAGATAATATGAATTTATACAAGTTTCAAATTCAAAACACTTTCATCTAAAAAAATATATTAGAAAAGAATATAAATCACATTCTAAAATCTCATTTAATATTTTAAGTTATTGAGTTGAGATAGTTTTTTGACAATGAACCTCTAATGACCCAGAGATTTACGAGACTCGAATAAGTAATTTCTAAAAAAATAAAATATTTCTTACTTTATTTGTTAAATTAAATTAGTCCAAGTAAAAATTGCTATGATTAAACTCATTTAACCCTGCAAAAACATCGTTTAACTTTCTTCTAAAAAATATTTCTCACGTAAACCCACTACAAACCAAAACTAGACCCTTGCAGTGGCAACCCCACACAAACGGTAGAAAATAAACTGGCCGGCAATGTCAAAGAGACAAACTAAAACTGAGACAGAGTGCAAAATTTCCAAGGAAAGAGAGAACCGACTATAGACTTTCTCATATACTGTCAACAAAACCTTTATAAATTCTAAATAGTAGTTTAGGTGGTGAAGAAGATATATTTTTCGTCTTTTTTAAAATTTTGTAGAGTTTAAACTTCATGGTTAATGCTCGATAAAATTTATTCTAAAATATACCAAGCTAATGTAGGGATAAACCTGTAAAATTATTTGATAAAAAAATTAAGTTTAATTAAATTTGATTGGTAATAATCTGCTTAAATTTGTGTAAAGAAAAGATTTAATTTTAATAAATAAGCATTAATTCGAAAATTATTAATCTTTAAAGTTTAAAAATTAAAAAAAAAACACCCTTATGTAACAGTCCCTCCTACTCCGGCCTGATAGGATCATTGGTCAGAAAAAACACACATTGGTGTCACATATCCATCTCAAATGACAACAATACCCTTCCGCTGACAGTTTCTTTAGCTTTCCCTATGCGACGCGACAATGAGGAAGTCAAAACCAAAAGAACCACTGATTCACCGGCACAAGCTGTCCTAAATGACCAAAACACCCATGACAAACTTCTGCGAAACAGAGGCAGCGGCATCCTCTGTAAGGAATCAAAGCCGTCCAATCCAATGCAAATAAAAATCTCACTGTCCCGTCGCTGTCACCCATCGTAAGCCCATAACCCTTCAGTCCCTTCCTAGAAGACCCTCTACTTTCCTTCCTCCCCTATATAAATCCACCAATTCATGCATTTCAACTCATAAAACCACAAAAAAAAATCCAGTCCTTACATTTATTTTCAAAAGAGTCTTGATCAAGAATGGCAGGAGCTGATAAAAGAGCAGATTTTGAAGACTTGTTGCCTGTAATGGCAAACAAGCTAGGTGGGGAAGGGTTGATAAACGAGTTGTGTAATGGGTTTCAGCTGTTGATGGATAAAGATAGAGGGGTTATTACCATGGAGAGTTTGAAAAAGAATGCAGCTTTCTTGGGTTTGCAAGATTTGAGTGAGGATGAGCTTGTTGGTATGGTTAAAGAAGGTGATCTTGACCGCGATGGGGCTTTAAATCAAATGGAGTTTTGTGTTTTGATGTTTAGATTGAGTCCTGAGTTGATGCAAGAATCAAGATTTTGGCTTGAAGAAGCACTTGAAGAGGAGCTCAAGGGCTACGGATTTTGAGCCATGGCTAGCTGGCGATATCTATAATGATTTCTTTGCCATTGCAAAGATTAATTTGTCTTGAAAATAAAAATAACATTGCCTTGATATGGTGCTGACTGCTTCTGTTTGATTTGTTTTCTTTCTTTTCCAGAAAGAAATTTGTTTTCTTATTTATCGTTATTGATGTTCAAAATTGAAAAGAAATACACAGGATTATTTATTGTTATTGATGTTCATGATCTTGTGCATTTATTGCTTGTTTCATTTTTTTTTAATTTGTTATACTAATAATGTTTACATTAATCAATATTAAATTAACAAAATCTATTACTTAGATTCGGAACTCTTTCAGGACATTTTGCCGGCCCAAGACACCATATTTTGAGGTTTCAGTAGTCCCTCATTTTATGTGGTGGTTAAAGTGGTTCCTAATCTAACACTAGCCACTAATTGCTTGTATTTATTGACCATTCCACTTGTTCAGAAAATAAATAAAAAATAAAAAACGGCCGTTACCCATCCTCCCAAAAACCAAAAAAGAAGTAGAACAG
>NW_011500019.1:509181-551763 GCF_000495115.2 Populus euphratica
AGATAAGAGACCACAAGACTGGCTGTTGCTATCCTTGAATTGATCATAAAGCTCGAATACATGATCGTGTTCCTAATAAATAAATGATTTATTCTTTTGTCGGCATGACTTTTACTAACGAGCTCAAAGATACTTAATGTTTGCTAGAAAAACTTTTTTTTGATGATTTATATTTTGTTTATAATTTTATTAGTAATATAATTATTAATAAATTTATAAATAAAAAAATATTTTATTTTATTGGTATAACCCTTAGTAAAATATGACATATCACCGATAAAAAAAACCGTTTGTAATGTTATCAATGATTTTTTTAATATTATTCAAGAAATTAAACCATCGATAATTAAATAGTAACAATGATATTTCTAATATTTTTTTTCAATTCTCTAAAATATATTAACGGATTTAATCTCTCGATGAGACCATCAATAATTTTAGTAAAATAGTTTTTTTTAATAAAAAAATCTACTAAACAAAGTAGAAAATAATTAAAAAAATTAAATTAAAATAAGAATCAAATATTAATTACATATTTAAAAATTCATCATTCAAAATATAATTCATCTAGAAGAGAGGGGCTTTATTACTCCCCACTTGTATTATTAATGATTAATCATTTTTTTGGGCTTTATTGCTCATCACTTGTGCAATTAAAATGTTTGCAATATATCTCTTAAGATTTCAACAACACTACCTTAGTTTAGATGTACTTACAAATAAGATATTTGAATAAAAAATTATATAACTCAAATATTTCTCAAGAAAATAAAATGAAGTTCTAGATTTGGGAGAAAAATCAAAGCATAAAAAGAAGAAGAAAAATACTAAAAAAGATGTGAGGAAGAGTGTGTAAAATCTGAAAAATTCTTAGAACAAACTCTTTCTTCACTCCCATCCATCCCTTTTTATAGTGAATTTTTATAGTGAATTTTGAAAGATAAAAGGTTGAAGAATTAATTTTTACTATTATAACCTTTAATTATCCACCATAAATTAAGAATTAAATCTAGAAAAATCAAGGGTTTTTTTAGTAGAAAAAACAAGAGTTCTTTAAAATTAATTTTTCATTCACCCATAATTTATTTTATTAAAATAAAATTTCAACCATTCTTTGACATGGTATTATATACTTAATAATCATATAGTTACGAGTTTAAATCTTACCCTCTATTCTAATTAATAAAAGTAAGTAACATTTTTAGCCGTTCTGAACACATCCATAAGATCAGATTTGGCATATTCAAATCTGACAAGTGTTAAAAATGGTAGATGAAATAAAGGCTGCTGGAATTAAAAAATTTAATGGGACATATTTTAGATATTGGAAAATATAAATTGAAGACTATCTATATGGGAAGAAACTTTATCTTCCTTTATTGGGGAGCAAACCAGAGAATATGCAAGAAGAAGATTGACAAATTCTTGATAGACAGGTTTTGAGCATTATCCGGCTATCCTTGTCAAGAAGAGTTGCTCACAATGTTACAAAAGAAAAATCCACTGTAAAATTAATGGAAGTCTTGTCTGGGATGTATGAGAAGCCCTCAACAAATAATAAAGTGCACTTGATGAAGAAGTTGTTCAACTTGAAGATGACAAAAAGCACCTTTGTTACACAACATCTCAATAACTTCAATACCAACACAAATCAATTGTCATCTATTGAGATTGAGTGTGATAATGCGATCCGTGCACTCATTTTGCTAGCTTTACTTCCGAACAGTTGGGAAGATATGAGAACAGTCATGAGCAACTCAGCTAGAAAATCCAAACTGAAATATAATGATATCCAAAACTTGATTTTAGTTGAAGAAGTGCGAAGGAAAGACTCAGGTGAAAGTTCAAGTTCAGGTTCAACTTTCAACATCAACACTGAGGGAGGAGACAAGATAGAGGCTTATCCAAAGACCGATCAAAATCAAGATACAAAAGTAAAAGCAAGTTTGGACCTCAAAAACAAGTTGAATGTTGGAATTGTGGCAAACCTGGTCATTTCATGAGGAACTACACAAAACCAAAAAAACCTAAAGCTGACTCTACAAACGCTACTACAGATGAGGTACAAGATGCTTTGATTTTTGTTGTACAAAGTCCGATTGATGATTGAATTCCTGATTCTGGTGCTTCATTCCACTGTACACTACGCCATGAAATGATGCAAAACTATGTTGCTGGAGGTCATGATATAATTTATCTGGTCAATGGACAACCAATGGATATTGTGGGTATAAAAGATGTGCAAATCAAGACAATGAATGGATGTATATGGAACTTATAAAATGTAAGGCATGTTCCTAGATTAAAAAAGAAGTTGATCTCCGTCGGACAACTTGACGACAGTGGTCACTCAATTTTTTTTAGAGGTATGTGGAAAGTATCAAAGGGAGCAATGGTTTTGGCTCGTGGAAAGAAAATCAACACCCTATATATGACCATAAAATTTGCAGAAATTATTGCCTCTATTGAAGCAAAAAATCAGGACAATTATGGCACTATAGACTCGACCATATGAGTTAAAAGGGGATGAAGATATTTTAGTCAAAGGCAAAGCTATCAGAGTTAAAAAAAAAATATTGATATAGATATTTATGAAAGTTGTGTTCTTGAAAAACAGAAAAAGCTTAGTTTTTTAAAGGTTGGCAGGATCTTAAGACCAAAAAAACTAAAACTGGTATATACAAATTCATGAGGACCATCTCCAGTAGCATCTCTTGGATGTTCTCGATACTATATGACTTTCATTGATGATTTCAGCAGGAAGGTATAAGTCTACTTTCTAAAAAATAAAATTGATGTGTTTGAAACATTCAAGAAATGAAAAACTATGATTAAGACTGAATCAGGTCTGAAGTTGAAATGCTTAAGATCTGATAATAGAGGAGAATACATTAATGGAGGTTTTAAAGATTATTGCGCTATTAATGGTATCATAATTGAAAAGACCATTCCAGGCACACCACAATAGAATGACATTGCTGAATGGATGAATAAGACCATTAAGGAACGAGCTAGATGCATGAGGTTGCATTTAGGGTTACCTTAAACATTCTAGGCTGACGCAGTTCATACTGTTGTTTACTTCATCAACCGTGGTCCATCAGTTCCTTTGGAATTCAGATTGCCCGAGGAAGTATAGAGAGGAAAAAAGGTATAACTCTCTTATCTAAAGGTCTTTGAGTGAGTTTCTTATGTTCATATAGATTTTGATGCTCGCAATAAATTAAATGCCAAATCCAAGAAATGTTTCTTCATTGGCTATGGAGATGAAAAATTTGGATTTGGTTCTTGGATGATCAGAATAAAAAGATATCAAAAGCAGGAACATGATATTTAACAAGAAAGTTTTGTATAAAAACAAATCAAGTGCAGAAACAGATATGGCTGATTCATATAAAAGTCCATAAAAATCTAAATCCATAGAAGGGTTTCCTGATGTTATCGAGCATAACAACATTCAAGAGTCTTTATAAGAAGATTCAAGCACATCTATACCCACTATTACACAACAAGATGTGAAGCCTGATGAATCACCTGTTTATGTTTACAAATCTTTAAGGATTGTAAAGCCCCCACAATGGTTCATACTTTGACTAAATTATATTTTGCTAATAGATAGTGGTAAACTGCCAATTTATGAAGAATCCTTACAAGATAAAAACTCAAGCAAGTGGGAGTTAACCATGAAGGATGAGATGGATTTGTTGTTGAAGAATAAGACTTGAGAGCTAACCACATTACCTGAAGGAAAGAAGGCTTTGCAAAACAAGTGGGTTTATATAGTAAAGACTGAGCATGACGGAAACAAACGGTTTAAGGCAAGACTTGTTGTAAAAGGGTTTTAACAAAAGAAAGGGATTGATTACTCTGAGATATTTTCTCCAGTTATGAAGCTCACAACAAGCAAAGTTGTTCTAGGGATAGTAGTTATAGAAATTTACATCTTGAACAATTATATGTAAAAACAACATTTCTTCATAGTAAATTGGAGGAAGACATTTATATGCAACAACCAGAGGGGTTTGAAATACAAGGAAAGGAGAACCAAGTCTACAAGTTAAAGAAAAGTGTATAAGGTTTAAAGCATGCTCCAAGATAGTGGTACAAAAAGTTTGACAACTTCATGTGCGGTTTAGGGTACACAAGATGTCAGGCTGATTATTGTTGCTATGTCAAATATTTTGGCCACTCCTACATCATTCTACTATTATATGTGGATGATATGTTAATCGTAGGATCCAGTATTAAAGAGATTGATAAGTTGAAATAACAGTTATCAAAACAATTTGAAATGAATGATCTAGGAGCTACTAAACAAATGCTTGGCATGAGAAACAACAATTATCGAAATAGTTTGAAATGAAGGATTTGGGAGTTGCTAAACAAATACTTGTCGTGAGAATTATTAGAGATAAAGACAAAGGCATACTCAAATAGAATATGTCAAGAAGGTTCTCAACAGGTTTAGTATGAATAATGCTACACCAGTAAGTACATTTCTGGGGAATCATTTGAAGTTCAGCAAAGACTAGTCACCAAAAACTGAGCTAGAATGTGGATACATGGATAAGATTCTATACGCCTCAGCTATCGGCTTTTTCATGTATGTTATAGTCTGTACTAGACCAGACATTACCCATACAATGAGAGTTGTAAGTCGATATATGAGCAATCCTGAAAAGCAACATTGGGAGACAATAAAATAGATCATGAGGTACTTAAAAGGTTCCTCAAAGATTTGTCTTACCTTTACAGCTGTTGGTTTGAAACTTGAAGGTTTTGTATACACTGATCTAATAAGAGATGTTGATAGCAGAAAAAGCACTACAAGATATGTATACACTCTAAGAGGCACTGTTATTTCCTGGAGTTCTACCTTACAAAAGATCATTACTCTTTCAATAATAAAAGTTGAATATGTTGCAGTCTTAGAATCTGCAAAAGAAATTGTATGGTTGTAGAGTTTCTTGGAAGAATTGGGCAAGATGAATGGAAAATGTACTTTGTATAGCGACAGTCAAAATGCAATCTTCCTTGCCAAAAATCCAGTATTTCACTCCAAGACTAAGTATATTCAGATCAAATGTCACTTCATCCGATAATTGCTAGACGATGAACAACTAATGCTAGAAAAGGTTTATGGAAGCAAAAATCCTGCTGACATGTTAACTAAAGGAGTTACACTTGATAAATTAAAGTTGTGTAAAATTCCAGTTGGTCTTCAAGAATAAAAGAAATTTTATTGTTTGCTTCAAAGTGAAAGATTGTTAGAAAATAAAGACAAATATTGTCCCACCTTTATTATATGCAAGTGAGAATACCTGATCTCCCACTTGTCATATAATGGAAGCTTAATTGGTGGCATAAATCATAGTATGATTTATGCCCCATGCCCCCCTAGCTTTGTCTATAATAAAATACATTGAAGAGCTAAAATGTAATGAGAAATGAAAAAGAACAATAAAGAGTTAGAGTGAGTAGAGTTAAATTAAGAAGAGTTTTTTTTTTATATTATTTCTTTAAATAATTAATAAAAATTAATAGCTCTATAAAATAAACAAATGGTTAAACCACGTTAATTTATATGGGTTTTATCGCTTGAATGACCCAACACGGACAAGTTTTTGTTTCGTGAACTTCTTTCTCTCTCTCGAAACTTCACGAAAATAAAGAACAATCTTTTCTGAAAATCATTAATAGATCAAACTGAAGCCGATACCAAGCGGATTATCAAGGGTATTGCTCAACCCTGCTTTACATCCACAAATACTCTAGATTGAAAGTAATACACAGGGACCTTAAGGCAAGTAATATATTATTGGATGAAGCAATGAATCCCAACATTTCAGATTTCGAAATGGCAAGAATGTTTGGTTTAGATCAAACTGAAGCCGATACCAAGCGGGTGGTCGGTACTTCGTGAGTTCACAAATTTCACACAAATTCCCTTCAACATCAACCTGAGTTTGTTGATGCTGCTCATCTTCAGCATCGGCTGCTACTAATTCTTAGCTTAATTTCTTCTGCAGCAGCTACATGTCACTCGAATATGCTCTGTATGGGAAATTCTCAGAAAAGTCAGATGTATTCAGCCTCGGAGTTCTTTTATTAGAGATTGTGACCGGAAAGAGAAATACCGATTTTTTTCGTACGAACTCCCAACAACCCTTCAAGGATGGGTAGTTATAAAAAAAAACTTCTCTTCTTTGGTATCTCCATATGCTAGGAAAATATTGCATTAATGTCTTCAACTTGTTTTCAGGCATGGGAATTGTGGAATGAAGATAGAAGACTGGACCTTATCAATCCGTCAACAAGGGACACATGTGAAAGTCCTGACAGAAAATTTAGGTGCATCCATGTAGGGCTTTTGTGTGTTCAGGAATCTCCAGAAGATAGACCTACGATGCCATTAGTGGTTCAGATGTTGAGCAATGACAATGCATTAGGGCTTTTGTGTGTTCAGGAATCTCCAGCAGATAGACCTACGATGCCATTAGTGTTTCAGATGTTGAGCAATGACAATGCATCACTTCCTTCTCCAAAAGAACCTGCATTCTCTAGTCTTAGTCATCAGAGATCTAGCAATTTGTTGCCTTTCACAACTCATCAACTAGATATTCTAACAACGAATTGACAATTAGCCTGCCTGAGGTTTGATAGGACTTTAGATGTGAAACTTGGAAAAGGAGGGGCCATCCGCTCAAGAACGCTTCTTCTTTGGATCCCTATGGCTGGTAGGGGTAGCATCGACTATTGGAGTGAGTCAGTCCTCGTTTGCCATCCAAGTTAGGCTCCGTCAAGAGCTTCCTCGCCCGCTGCGACATCTTTTTGTGCTTTTTATTAAAAAAGAAATTTTCTCTTCCAGGTTCTTCAGTTCACTTGAAATGTATACAAATTGAAATCCATACAGTTATTTGGAAAAATGACCTACATTACTAAATGCAATAAAATTTCCTCTAAATAAAGGGCATTTCCCTTTAGCCTTTAACTACTATCAATGGATGTATTTCTTTTTGCTGTAGAGCTCATAGTGCTTCATATTCAACTTGAGAATCTTATTGATGTTTGAGAGTTTGCGAGTGTGAGGGAAAGCCTCACCTCATAAGCTAGCTTATGAACACCTGCCACATTGCATTACATTTGGTTGATGATTTTGTCTATCGGATCCATCTGAAAAGGCAAATCTTGATTGGATCAATAGCTGTGAAATTATCGAGTGATGATTTGCTCAAGGTCTACTTTACATCCACCAGTACTCTAAGATTGAAAGTGATTCATAAGGACCTAAAGGCAAGTAACATATGACTGGACGAAGTAATGAATCCTAAGATTCTATATTTTGGATTGGCAATTAGGTGTTCGGATCAGACAAAACTGAAGCTGATACCATGCCAGTGGTCGGTACCCCGGAAGTCCACCAATTACACATAATCTCCAGGATTCTGTCGATCGATTTTGCCAATATTCTGCTACTACTAATTTGCTAGTTCTTAGAAAATTTGCGCAGTGGCTATAGGTCACCTGAATACTCACTGTTTGGGAGTTTCTCAGAAAAATCAGATGTCATTAGCTTCGGAGTTTTGCTACTAGAGACTGTGACTGGTAAGAGGAATACTGACTTTTCCATGCCCAGTTTCCTCAAACTGTTTAGGGATTGGTAAGTGAAAAAATAGAGGAAAAAAACTCCCTCTGTGATAGCTTAGCTGCATGTATTAGTTGGTTACTAGGGAAGGAAAAGTAACATTGATGTCCTTAAATTGTTTCCGGGCATGAGAAAATCTGAGAAATAATGTCCTGAAAAGAGATCTCAAGAGCATCCATGGAGACACTAAACAGGTCTACAAGCTGTCCAAGGGCAGCCTAAAGGAAGCAATTGAGGTGTGTTGTTAGGACTTACGAGAGCTACTTTGACTGCAACATGGACAGGAAAGCCAAGGAAAGAACGGCAGGTAACCAGACAGGAAAGGCAAGGAAAGAATGGCAGGTAACCAAGTCATGTTTCTAGCTGTCAAATAGATAATGAAGGTTCCCAAGGTTTGCCAACATAGCCATGAGTAGTTTCGTGGAAGTCCAAATCAGAAAAGTTGTCTCGTATAATTTCTACTTTAGTTTCCCTAAATATTCCAGAAATTGAAGTTTCCTTCTTGTCAATGTCCCCAAAGCGGTCTGTGAGGGACGGTAGCCGCACACGCCATGGACACAGCCTTTCTCCGTGCTTCGTTCTTTCTTAAAGAATGAAATAAAAATTGCCCTGTGCTTCTGGTCTCATATTTTCATCTTTATTCCAGTGAGATCATGTGTGAAGGGGAAGTTCGCAGTTTTCCTATTCACATAAGCCCAAGTTCCAAATATTGATTTCTTGTTTAAAATGCGAGCGTAACCTATGCTTTGTTTAGTACGACAATTAATGCGAGGAGGCATTGGATTTGGAAAGATTATGGTTATTTGTTGCATAGTTTTTAAACCTGCCTGTCTAATAAGTAAAACTAAAAAACTTATAATATAATATTTGGTATAAATCTAATTTTAAATTAAATTAAAAAAGATATTAATTCCATAAAATATAATTAATTTAGTCAAATCTAAACAATTTAGTTAACCCAAATTTAAACCAAGTTGGGCCATTAACAATGAATTTTATAAAAAAAATTAAATTAAATGACTTAGTAACCTAAATTATTTTTTAATTAGTCTCCAAACCAAATCTTCCAACTATTTGGTCGTCGCTTTTTACGTAACTGGGTAAAGCTCTTCTATATATTCAAACACCTCCATTCCTTTATTTTTTAAGAAAGAAGAGCATTTCCATAGAATAACGAATAATACTTATGAATGGGTTTGCCTAATTGAACTATCAAAAGCAATGGCAGAAACTTTTCAGAAAGGGATTTCAAGAGAATTCTTCAACAAGAACAACCAATTAAATTTCAGTCATCTCTCTTAATATACTAGGAAAAAACATAATACGAAGCTTTGACTTGAAACAACGTTTACGTTCAGTTGATGATGCAGATGGAGACTTATTAGTCGGTCAAGAACGTGTGGACAGATGATGCAAATATTTCCATCCCCTAGCTGTAATTATTTATATTTTTTTATTTAATTAACGTGTGTTTAAATATATTTAAATTAATTTATATTTATCTAGAACGTGTGGACAGATGATGCAAATATTTCCATCCCCTAGCTGTAATTATTTATATTTTTTTATTTAATTAACGTGTGTTTAAATATATTTAAATTAATTTATATTTATCTTGATTAATTCTATAAATTTTAAAATTAAAAATTATGTAAGTTTTTAGTAATCCTGAAATGTATAAAAGTAAAACGGTGATCTCTAAATAAACATATCTTTTACATTATTAAACTTTACCTGATGTGATTAGGTATTAAATTAAATTAATAAAAGTAAAAATTATTATGATTAAACTAATTTAACCCTGCAAAAACCTCGTTTAACTCTGTTCTAAAACTCTCTTCTAAAAAATATTTCCCACGTAAACCCACTACAAACCAAAACTAGACTTTTACACTGGCAACCCCACACAAACTGTAGAAAATAAACTGGCCGGCAATGCTAAAGAGACAAACTAAAATTGAAACAGAGTGCAAAATTTTCAAGGAAAGAGAAAACCGACTGTAGACTTTCTCTTATACTGTCAACAAAAACCTTAATAGATTCTAAATAGTAGTTTAGGTGGTGAAGAAGATATATTTTTCTTTTTTATTTAAATTTTATAGAGTTTAAACTTCACAGTTCACACATGCTCGATAAAATTTATTTTATGCTTGATAAAATTTATTCTAAAATAAACTTGTAAGATTATTTGATAAAAAAATTAAGTTTAATTAAATTTGAGTGGTAATAATCTGCTTAAATTTGTGTAAATAAAAGATTTAATTTTAATAAATAAGCATTAATTCGAAAATTATTAATCTTTAAAGTTTAAAAATTAAAAAAAAAACACCCTTATGTAACAGTCCCTCCTCCTCCGGCCTGATAGGATCATTGGTCAGAAAACACACACATTGGTGTCATAAATCCATCTCAAATGACAACAATACCCTTCCGTTGACCATTTCTTTGGCTTTCCCTATGCGACGCCACAATGAGGAAGTCAAAACTAAAAGAACCACTGATTCACAGGCACAAGCTGTCCTAAATGACCAAAACACCCATGACAAACTTCTGCGAAACAGAGGCAGCGGCATCCTCTGTAAGGAATCAAAGCCGACCAATGCAAATAGAAACCTCACTGTCCCCTCGCTGGCACCTATCGTAAGACCATAATCCTCCAGTCCCTTCCTAGAAGATCCTCTACTTTCCTTCCTCCCCTATATAAATCCCCCAATTCATGCATTTCAACTCATAAAACCACAAAAAAAAAAATCCAATCCTTACATTTATTTTCAAAAGAGTCTTGATCAAGAATGGCAGGAGCTGATATGGTGCTGACAGCTGATAAAAGAGCAGATTTTGAAGACTTGTTGCCTGTACTGGCAAACAAGCTAGGTGGGGAAGGGTTGATAAACGAGTTGTGTAATGGGTTTCAGCTCTTGATGGATAAAGATAGAGGGGTTATTACCATGGAGAGTTTGAAAAAGAATGCAGCTTTCTTGGGTTTGCAAGATTTGAGTGAGGATGAGCTTGTTGGTATGGTTAAAGAAGGTGATCTTGACCGCGATGGGGCTTTAAATCAAATGGAGTTTTGTGTTTTGATGTTTAGATTGAGTCCTGAGTTGATGCAAGAATCAAGATTTTGGCTTGAAGAAGCACTTGAAGAGGAGCTCAAGGGCTACGGATTTTGAGCCATGGCTAGCTGGCGATATCTATAATGATTTCTTTGCCATTGCAAAGATTAATTTGTCTTGAAAATAAAAATAACATTGCCTTGATATGGTGCTGACTGCTTCTGTTTGATTTGTTTTCTTTCTTTTCCAGAAAGAAATTTGTTTTCTTATTTATCGTTATTGATGTTCAAAATTGAAAAGAAATACACAGGATTATTTATTGTTATTGATGTTCATGATCTTGTGCATTTATTGCTTGTTTCATTTTTTTTTAATTTGTTTTGCTAATAATGTTTACATTATCAATAATTAAATTAACAAAATCTATTACTTAGATTGGGCACTCTTTCAGGATATTTTGCCGGCATAAGACACCATATTTTGAGGTTTCATTAGTCCCTCAATTTTATATGGTGGTTAAAGTGGTCCCTAATCTAACACTAACCACTAATTGCTTGTATTTATTGACCATTCCACTTGTTCAGAAAATAAATAAAAAACAAAAAACGGCCGTTACCCATCCTCCCAAATACTGATAAAGAAGGAGACCAGGTGAGGGGTAATATTGTACAGGTGTCATATGAGTCAACCTATATGACAATTCTCAATTGTGCTCTTATGGTATGGTTTTGCCCTCTGAGTTTCCAATTCACAATAAATCATCAATTACGTCTCTTTATCCAAATAAACAAAATGTCGTTCTTTCCTAAAGAATATAGAAGTTATAGAAAGAACTAGTTTAGTGACTGTATTTTCATTGTGGGTGGGATCCAATTTTTTAGAATGTAAGAATAAAACATATTTAGATTATTAAAAAACATTATGGTTATGAAACTTGATATAATTATATAAATTTGAAAAATATTTACCTTATTATTTATTTAACATAGATTTTAAATTAAATTATATAAAAGATGTTTTGGTGTGAACTTGTTCACTAGATAATTCTAAAGAAAAAAACAACTCAACCAATACGAATAATAAAATTAAATAAAAATTCTATATTAAAAAATTAAAAAAAAAGATATTTTTTTTATTATATAATAAAAATACAAAAACTGATTTACTATCACCCCAATATTAAATAAAAAATTTAATATTAAAAAATAAAATTAAAAGAAAAACATAGGGATTATATGAGGTTAATGACCCCATTGATAAATGTTTCACTGCCAAAGATGACTTGAAAATGTAGAACTTTTCAGTCAAGGAAACTTTCAGGATTGATCGGCTTATGATGTCTGCAATTCTTAACAAGGAAAAGAAAAAGAAAAAGAAAACAAGGGCACAAACAACTTTCAATAAGATTTCAATCTTGATACGGGACAATGAATCTACCCAACTTAGATTCTTAGATTCCCAGGTTTTATTGGCTGTCGGAACATGCCATATTATGCATGTTATTTTCATTAATCACCCTCCAGCACTCCATGTTCACCGAGCTATATTTTATTTTAAGGTAATAATCTGGGATTGTGATGCATGCAATGATCTATTACTTTGTGAAAAGTAGGGAAGATCTGATCTTTTGGGAAATTCAGAGGAACGAAACCACAAGACTGGCTGTTGCCATCCTTGAATTGATCATAGAAGCTTGAATACATGATCAATATGTGTTCATAATAAATAAATGATTCATTCCTTTGTCCCTTGTAAATGGCTTGAATCGACACACTGTTTTGTGTATGGCTGTATCTAGACAGACAGACAGACAAAGATTTACAGCATAACCAGGAATGGTCAAGCTGGCAGCAAGTTCCATCCTCCTTCCATCCCTCATAATATATTTTGATATAATTGTATCTATACGTTTTCAATTTTTAGCTAGATCTTAAATACATGTTTTTTACCATAACATACTATTCAAATTAACAAATTCATGGCATGTTAACTATAAGTTTAATTTTAAAACCAAAAGATTCTCCTCTTAATAGCATAGAAATACAAGACAAATACATACATAATATTTTTTGGTATGTTTTTTTGAGTACATGACAAATAAACATGTTTAAAATAAACCGTAAATCCTAATAAATGCATGTCTCATGTTTTTAAGATATCATATATGGATTTTTCTACAAAATAAGATTGTAAAATGTCATTTAAATTAACTAAAACTTTTCAAGTGAATTGCGCATGAATTACAAAGTTAACTTTTTACATGAACTAGCTACTATCTTTTGGATATCTAAAAAATGCAATTGATATAATTAACTATACAAGAACAAATAAACTACTTATTATATAAGAACAATTGATCTCATATGCATCCTATGCTTTTATATCAATTTCAATGAAAATATAGATGAAAAAGCATACATTACCAGAATTTTACAATTTATTAATAGAATATTTTGTCGGTAATTAGAAATTGATTGATTTTGTCAGCATAACTTTTACTAATAGGTTCAAAAATAGTTATTGTTCATCGGGAAAAATTTCTTCGATGATTTCTCTTCTGTTTATAATTTCATTAGTAATATAATTACCGATGAATTTACAATAGAAAAATACATCAAACAAAATAAAAATTACACACTTTATTTTGTCAGTATATCCCTTAGTAAAATATAATATATCACCGGTAAAAAAAACTGTTTGTAATTTCATCAGTGATTGTTTTTAATATTACTGATAAAATTAAACCATCGATGATTAAATAGTAATAATGACATTCTTAATAATCTTTTTTCAACTCTCTGAAATATACTAACACATTTAATTTGTTGATAAAGCCATTAATAATTTTAGTAAGATAGTTTTTTTTAATAAAAAAAATCTACTAAACAAAGTAGAAAATACTTAAAAGAAATTAAATTAAAATAAGAATAAAATATGTATTATATATTTAAAAATTCATAGTTTAAAATACAATTTATCTAAAAAAGAGAGGTTTTATTGCTCCCCACTTGTATTATCAAAGATGAATCATTTTTCTTTGAGATTTTATTACTTATCACTTGTGCAATTAAAATTTTTGTAATATATCTTTTAAGATTTTAATAACATCACCTTAGTTTAGATACACTTACAAACAAAATCTTTGAATAAAAAATTATATAACTCAAATATCTTTCAACATGATAAATTTAAATTCTAGATTTGAAAAAAAAATCAAAACATGAAAAGGAGAAGAAAAATACTAAAAAAAATGTACCTCAAATATCTCTCAACAAAAAGAACCTAAATTCTAGATTTGAAAGAAAAATCAAAGCATAAAAAGGAGAAAAAAATACTAAAAAAGATGTGAGGAAGAGTGTGTAAAATCTGAAAAATTCTTAGATTAAACTCTTCCTTCATCCCATCTACCCTTTTTTATAGTGAATTTTGAAAGATAAAATGTTAAAGAATTAATTTTTACTATTATCAACCTTTAATTAGCCATCATAAATTAAGAATTAAATCTAGAAAAATTAAGGGTTTTTTGAGTAAAAAACCCAAGAGTTCTTTGAGAAGAATTTTTCATTTACTCATAATTTATTTTATTAAAATAAATTTTCAACTACTTCTTTGACATGATATTATAGGCTTAATAATTATATAGTTACGAGTTTGAATTTTACATACCCTTTATTCTAATTAATAAAAATAAATATAAAATAATATAAATTTATACAAGTTTTTAAGTCCATAAAATTTTTATCTAAAAAAATAATATAAATTAAATTTTAATAAAAAATCCAAATAATTCCAAATGGTCGATAATTTCTTCTCCCTTTCCAAATCATATAATACAACGATATTGTGGGTTCTCCTTGCTATTGTGTGCAGGCACTACATAGATATTGACAAAGTTGACCTCCTGTTTGCACACTTATTATGTATTCCGTGGAATTCTTCAACATGCGATTGTGTTAAATACGATGAGAAATCATACTGTCACAGTTTTTCTACGAGGTTGACGAGACAGTTACTAAATTTTCCACTGAATATATAATGGACGGGCCAGCGTTGTCAAATTCAAGAAATCAAAGATTAAAAAATCATTGTTTCCATTTTATGCTTATTTAAATTTAGATACTTTAATTTCAGAGTTCATCTAAAAACTTTAAAAATATCTGAAGGTTTCATTAACATGGTGTTTTTGCACCAACTATGCACACAAGACACGGCTACTGCTGCTGATATGTCTATTCAACATTATTAAGATTGAAATATTATGATCCTTATTGGAAATTCACCGGTTGGTATGGTCAATTACCCATAGATTCTGACATAGAGTGGTTCTTGTTCTTGTTCTTTAAAATTTTTAAGCGTTAATCCAAGAATTCATTTAGATCTTCAATTTAAAGTAAGAATATTCTCAAACACTTTATATACCCGACTTGATACGCACAGAAAGTCGAATTCTAACGCATAAAACGATGCCAACATAATTTGTAAGGATTAAATAGTAAAGAAATAAAGTTTGATTACAAAAATCATATTACAAAATTTATTGTTAAAATTGATCCCTGAAGAGAAGTAGCTAAACCCGGCAAATGACTAATCAGTCGACCGCATTACTTGTTTGTTTGGAAATGCAGGTTAATCCTTATTTTAAAAAATTCAATATTTTATTAAAAAATAATTTTTTTATATTTTAGGATTGTTTTGATAGGCTGAATTTAAAAATAATTTTTAAAAATAAAAAAAAAATTTAATATATTTTTAAATAGAAAATATTTTAAATTACAACTGACACCACAGTTCCAAATAGACCATATATATATATATATATATATATATATATAAAAGAAGTGATCTCTCGCATTTATTCTTAACATGTCTTTGAACGTGCTCGGAATCAGTCCAGAAAGCATGTTGTGAGAGACATTCACACATTGATAGCCTCTACTCGTGCTCTAGCTCGTCTGAGAGCTAGATTTGCCTCGATTATTTGTCTCTTGCCTTCCGCTTTCCTCAAGTTAGCTTCTGCTATTTCAAGAGTTTGCTGAGCTTCTTGTGGATCAATGTCACTCCCCTTCTCCGCATCATTTACTAAAACAGTAACCTCATTATTGCCTATTCTAGCAAAACCGCCCATCAGAGCCATCGTTAACCATTGGTCATTAAGGCGTATTCTCAAAATACCGATATCAATGGCTGTGGCAATAGGCGCGTGATTAGGTAATACACCAATTTGCCCACTATTAGTAGATAAAATGATTTCTTTCACTTCTGAATCCCAAACAATTCGATTCGGGGTCAATACACAAAGACTTAAGATCATTTCTTCAAGTTGTTCTCCATTTCTAAGTTCGTAGCCTTCGCAGTAGCTTCATCAATGTTACCTACCAAATAAAAGGCCTGCTCAGGAAGACTATCTAATTCTCCGGAAAGGATCAATTTAAACCCTCTAATTGT
Organism: Populus euphratica; assembly: GCF_000495115.2. Taxonomy (NCBI): domain Eukaryota; kingdom Viridiplantae; phylum Streptophyta; class Magnoliopsida; order Malpighiales; family Salicaceae; genus Populus; species Populus euphratica. Next base: position 525,325 of record NW_011500019.1, read on the forward strand.
TTCTGCTAGACCGACATATTTTCCCGGGGAACCGGTAAATACTTCGGCTACGAAAAAGGGTTGTGATAAGAAACGCTCAATTTTTCGTGCTCTTGCTACAGTTAAGCGATCCTCTTCGGATAATTCGTCCAACCCAAGGATAGCTATAATGTCTTGAAGTTCTTTGTAACGTTGTAAAGTTTGCTTAACTCTTTGCGCAGTTTCATAATGTTCCTCGCCAACGATCTGAGGTTGGAGCATAGTTGATGTTGAATCTAAAGGGTCGACTGCTGGATAGATACCTTTAGCAGCTAATCCTCTTGATAGTACAGTAGTAGCATCTAAATGCGCAAATGTCGTGGCAGGAGCAGGGTCGGTTAAATCGTCCGCAGGTACATAAACTGCTTGAATAGAAGTTATGGACCCTTCTTTGGTAGAAGTAATTCTTTCTTGTAAAGAACCCATTTCGGTACTAAGGGTGGGTTGATAACCCACAGCAGAGGGCATTCTACCCAATAAGGCGGATACTTCGGATCCTGCTTGGACGAAACGAAAGATATTGTCGATAAATAGAAGTACGTCTTGTTCATTAACATGATCTCCTGATTTTGAAGAAAGCTCACTATAAAAATTATTAAAATATTCTTTATATTTTTTATATTAAAAAAATTAATATTAAATCATTACGTAAAGCAAACCAATATAATAAGTAGTTAGCAAATCAAGAGGCATCTCGCGGCAAGAAGATGTCAAGAGCATTGGATTTTGTTTTCCTCTTCAATAGTAGGTTTAGGTTTAGCATTGGATTTTGTTTTCAAGCCACTAAAAACCTTCATGATGGATCCGTCTTCCTGCAATAAGAAATATGGACTAGTGTTTATGGGCCTTTAAGGCCTAATAGGCAGGCCGGGTTAGTGCTTATGGGTCTCAATGCATTCTGGGCCGGTGTAAGTCATCCTTTGGTAAATGTCAATAGATTTGGGCTATGTTTCTTTATAGCTTGGGCTAATTTGTTTTGGGTTGTACTCTCGGGTTAAATGGGTTTTGGTTAAGTGTAAACATGTAAAAAAAATGATGAAAAAAACAATATAAAAAATAACATAAAATTTATGTGAGTATATTGTGCATTATGGCCAAGTATTAAAAAAAAAAATTCATATTTAATCTTTGTCAAAAAAAATTTCCTTCTGGTAGCATTTGTTTATATATAAAAAAAAAGGAAAAAAACAAAAATATTTTAGCATTCTAAAAAAAAATACTTGTCTTAATATAAAAACTAAAAAAGAGGATTTTTTATTTTGCATTGGCATATGAATAAAATGTTCTTGTTTTATTTTTTTATTTATTTTATTAAAAAAATATTACATGCATGTTTAGATTTAATAACAACTTTATTAAATTTATTAAGACTTGATCAAAATCAAAAGATCCATCCAACCAGCACACCCAATAAACTACAAAAAATCAACCCTGGTTTTATATATATATAAAAGAATAATCTGTTATTTACCTTGAATGCAAATGAGAACCTAGAAATAAAATTTGAGAACTCTAGACGTTAACCTGGAAACTAAAAATTATAACTTTAATTTAGATTTTTCTGATAAGTCTCTTTATTTAGGATCATTATAGAGAGTTTCTTCTTCTTTTCTTTTTTTTTTGTGTGAAAAACAAACCTCTTTCTTTAAAGGATTGATAAGAGATTTTTACAACTGACTAAATTGATGCGTCTTCTATTTTTTTTAGTATCAATATCAAATTTTCCTTAAATAATTAGAAATAGGTTGGAAATAAACTAAAAATAATAATAAAAAAGATTAAATTAAAAAAATACGTAATAAAAATAACATTTTGTAATAAAAAAAAAATGTTATCAATGTGACATCATTCTTTCATTAGGTATAACCAATCCCTTCAGGTGCATATTCTAGTATTTCTAGTTTCTTCTGCTTAATAACAACTTCTAATTTTTCATGATATTTCTTTTTCCGGCCGATACCATGGTATGTCTTATACTTGCCGTACTATACATCCCAGCACTTTTTATAATAATCCTAATATCCTATTTTTGCACTGGACGTGGCCAGTACTGCTGATATGTGTATTCAACATTATTAATATTGAAATATTGTGATCTCTGTTGAAAGCTAAATGGATATGTGTGTTTTAAAAAAAAAAAATTTGAAAAATTATTTTTAAATTTGTTTGTTATTAGAAAATTTTGTTAATAAAAAATACTTTCTAATAAAAAAAATTTAACTTGGTTTTCAAGAAAATATTTTTCTGAAAAATTTGGATGGAAAACACTTTTTGAAATTTATAAAAAAATTAGAAATATCATATTATTTACTGATTATATCAAATTTGATCATCAAATTTTTTATTGTCCTTAAACTTTTAATTGCTATATATATATATATATATTTGTTTTGAATATTTATTTTTAATTTCTTCTCTTAAAATTTAATTCTTATATTAACTTTGATCCTCATTTTTATCATTGTCATTTGCTTTTTCCCTATCATTTTCTTATTGAAATGTTTTCTATCAAATTTGGTCTTCATTCTTTTATTTGTTACTTATTTTATTTAAAATAATTTATGAAATTTTAATTATTATTATTATTTTAATTTCTTAATCTTTCATTTTTATTTTATTTTTTAGATTTGATTTCTATTATTTTGATTATTATTTATTTTATTTGAGATAATTTATTAAATTATATTTTTTTCAATTTCATCCTAATTTAATTTTTTAATTTATAAGATTTGTTTCTCATTATTTCAATAAATTTGAGAAAATAAAATATTAATAAATTATTTTCTAGTTTATTTTCCATGACATAATCAAATACTGAAAAATATTTTTTAATTTATTTTTTATTAAACTATCAAATATCAAAAAATAATTTATTTTTCTAAAATTTATTTTTTAAAAAATACTACTAATAAATCAGTCCTATTTTTTTAAAATTTATTTTTTAAAAAATACTACTTTTCAACATAAACAAACAGACATAGTAGGTTTGCGTCCGACTACTTGATGTTTCCTCATACTTCAGATTGGTCGCTTTCGCCTCATTAAAATGCTGTCAAATTAGATGTCTTTCTTAAGCAGTTAACATGCCTTTTCATCTCTGGCAAACTCAGCTGAGATGAAATTGAACGATTTGCTGGTAAAAGAAAAGTTGTTGCACTGAATTGTCAAGTGCATTTAATCTTCACGAACTCTAACATCGAAGCTGGGCTCCAGCCTTTTAGGTTGTGAAAAATCAGTGACATATATATTTTATTCCTTTCACATTATATTTTTTTAATGTATTTTAAGCTTATTTTAGCTCATTAAAAGTTATTTTATAATTTTATCATGTTTTAAAAACTTTGTGAATTAATTATTAAAAAATAAAAAAATTTGTATTTTATATTTCAAACTTTTGTTTCCTTTTCAAGTTTTTCACTGAGTTGGAGTTTTAGAATGGAAATGTATGCTTCATCAAAGTTGAATTACACATATCAAGTTCTTCAAAAAATTATTATAGGTAAAAGTCCAAGTTTGCTTGAGCCTTTAAATGAAGTCACAAAATCAGATCTGAATCCTATTTGCAGTAAGATTTGTTGTTCGCAGGCTAAATATTTAAGCTAGCATATTTTAACATTCAGGTATTGAAATTAGACGGTTCAAAAACTTAAATTCATCTACATATCTATAGCTACCACATTTATGAAGGGCTCAATGATAAAAAATATTGTTTTCAATACAAAAACCTTGATCCAAGTTGGAGGGAGAGTTTTGTTTCCTAATCTGATCAGAAATTGATAGAAATGAGAATCTTATCTTTAAGAAGAAATTTGATGGGATTGAAGAGATTTTCTCTACAACATTTAATCTCTTAATTTTTATCCTTGATATCTTATCATCAAGGCTACCTTTTTTTCATGTTAAATAGGAGGGAGGGGGGAATCAGATAGAGGGATCATTCCAATTTTTTCTCTTTTGGTAATTCGATCAACTATTTGTTTTGTTTTGTTTAAAGGGAATAGAATCCATCTCAATAATCGATTATGAGAATTTGCGCTAATCATTGTAATTTTTTCACATTCAAGTCCGTATTCATCCTTATTTTAAATTTATATTATTGATTTTTATTCATGCTAATTGAATTGGTTTGAGATAATAGTATATATTTTCTAGTTTTTTTCAATCTGTAATTGTTGTTAGGGACAGAAATAAAAAACAAATGAATTAATTTGATTATTTTATCTTTTAGTTTAATTCATTAGGGAGGAATAAGTAAAGTAAAATCGTTCAAGCTTTCGAACGGTTATTTAGAATAAATTTTACAGTCTTTGCTCCTAAGACTATTGCCGAGTGAATGAAAATTGTGTTTTAATATTAAATTCGCTTGATAATAATAAATTAATAAGAAGCTTTGTCTTACTAATTTATTGTTAATTTTCTCAATTCCCCGTAGCTTTAAGGGAAATCAAGTTTATTTACTTGACCTAAAAGGATATTTATTTTACTTTGTTGATCAATTGATTTATAGGAATGAATGTATAGTCCTTTAAATTGAGTTAACAAAATATTATTTTACCTTTTTAATTTTTAGAATTTTGTTTCTTTAATTTTTTATGCAATTAACCCTTGTTCTTTTTTATTTTGTTATCTTGTAGAAAGATTTAGCAAAATTTCTCTTGAGTTCAACCTGATTTTCACAATCATACTATAAATTGTTTTTTATATGATAGTAAAGTTAGAATTAAATTTTAGAGATTCCAACGACATATAGGATGAGTTTCTGTCAATGCCTTAATTCCTTTTATGTCACAGAATTTTCAAGTGTTGCTTATCTTAATTTGTCCTCCATCACAAACTCTAACATCGTAACTAGGCTCTAGCCTTTTAGTAGTGAAAATTTCCTCCAATTTAACAAGGAAAAAAAAAGCACGAGTTTTGTCATAATTTATTTTTAGATTATTCCCCAAATTTAATTTTTTTCCTCAAACCTAAAAAAAAAAAAAAAATAGTGTTGTTTTGAACAACACTGTTCTCCTCCTTCCCCTACACATACAGAGGCAGGGGAAGAAGATGTTTTGTTCCTCTACAACACCCATTAATTTGAGGTCTTCCTTGATGCGTGTGGTAGGAGTGAATTGTCAACTGCATTTAGTTCCTTTTATGTCTTCTTGCACTGAATTGTCAAGTGCATTTAATTCCTTTTATGTCTTCTTGCACTGAATTGTCAAGTGCATTTAATCTTCACGAACTCTAACATCGAAGCTGGGCTCCAGCCTTTTAGGTTGTGAAAAATCAGTGACATATATATTTTATTCCTTTCACATTATATTTTTTTAATGTATTTTAAGCTTATTTTAGCTCATTAAAAGTTATTTTATAATTTTATCATGTATTAAAAACTTTGTGAATTAATTATTAAAAAATAAAAAAATTTTATTTTATGTTTCAAACTTTTATTGCCTTTTCAAGTTTTTCACTGAGTTGGAGTTTTAGAATGGAAATATGTGCTTCATCAAAGTTGAATTACACATCAAGTTATTCAAAAAATTATTATAGGTAAAAGTCCAAGTTTGCTTGAGCCTTTAAATGAAGTCACAAAATCAGACCTGAATCCTATTTGCAGTAAGATTTGTTGTTCGCACGCTAAATATTTAAGCTAGCATATTTTGACATTCAGGTATTGAAATCAGACGGTTCAAAAACTTAAATTCATCTACATATCTATAGCTACCACATTTATAAAGGGCTCAATGATAAAAAATTATTGTTTTCAATACAAAAACCTTGATCCAAGTTGGAGGGAGAGTTTTGTTTCCTAATCTGATCAGTAATTGATAAAATTGAGAATCTTATCTTTAAGAAGAAATTTGATGGGATTGAAGAGATTTTCTCTACAACATTTAATCTCTTAATTTTTATCCTTGATATCTTATCATCAAGGCTACTTTTTTTCATGTTAAATAGGAGGGAGGGGGGGAATCAGATAGAGGGATCATTCCAATTTTTTTTCTTTTGGTAATTCGAGCAACTATTTGTTTTGTTTTGTTTAAAGGGAATAGAATCCATCTCAATAATCGATTATGAGAATTCGTGCTAATCATTGTAATTTTTTCACATTCAAGTACGTATTCATCCTTATTTTAAATTTATACTATTAATTTTTATTCATGCTAATTGAATTGATTTGAGATAACAATATATATATTTTAGTTTTTTTCAATCTGTAATTGTTATTAGGGATAAGAATAAAAAACAAATGAATTAATTTGATTATTTCATCTTTTAGTTTAATTCATTAGGGAGGAATAAGTAAAGTAAAATCATTCAAGCTTTTGAATGGTTATTTAGAATAAATTTTACAGTCTTTGATCCTAAGACTATTGTCGAGTGAATGAAAATTATGTTTTAATATTAAATTTGCTTGATAATAATAAATTAATAAGAAGCTTTGTCTTACTAATTTATTGTTAATTTTTTCAATTCCCCTTAGCTTTAAAGAAAATCGAGTTTATTTACTTCATCTAAAAGGATATTTATTTTACTTTGTTGATCAATTGATTTATAGGAATGGATGTATAGTCCTTTAAATTGAGTTAACAAAATATTATTTTACCTTTTTAATTTTTAGAATTTTGTTTCTTTAATTTTTAATTTTTTATGCAAAATATTATCTTAATATCTAAGGGAATGGCACCTGAAAGATGGTTGTTGTTAAGAATAAGCTTGTACAACAATTTCAAACCCCCTAAATCTTTTGGGATGGCTCCTTTTAACTGATTTGATGATAGATCTATCAAGCGTAATTGAGTAGCCTTCCCAAGCTCTGGTGGTATCTCACCAGAAACATTATTGTTTGAGATTCTAAGGCTTTTCATGTTACGACAACCTCCCCATTTTGAAGAAAGCTCACCATAAAAATTATTGTAACTCAAATCAATATAATCCAGATGTGGATAGACATCAAAAACCTCAGAAACATTTCCTGTTAATTGATTCCTTTCAAGTCTTACTCGGTGTAAACGAGTACAGTTTTTCAAACTTTTCGGGATTGAACCTGAGAAGTTGTTGTAGCAAGCAGTAAAGTTCTCCAATACCCCTCCATGACATAACTCTAGTGGCAAATGACCCGTGAATTCATTGAAACCAATTTCCAAAACAATCAATTGGGTAAGATTTTTCATCTCTACGGGCAATGGGCCGTGAAGTTTGTTTATACTTAGATCAAGTGTAGTGAGAGTTGTCAAGTTTCCAATTGAATTAGGAATTCTACCGGTTAAAACATTATTTAGCAAGGTAAGTTCACTGAGAGATTCTAGCAACCCAATTTCTTGAGGAATGGAACCAGAAAGTTTGTTATCCCAAAGATAAAGTGTGTATAGGTTTCTCAAATTTCCAATAGAAGAGGGGATCAAACCAGTAAGATTATTGTCATCTAGTTGTACTTCAATGAGCATGGTCATGTTTCCAATAGAAGAAGGGATGGGACCAGAGAGTTGGTTCTGAAAAATGTAAAGGTAAGATAAGTTTCTCAAGTTTCCAATGGAATAAGGGATTCTACCGGTCAAAACATTGCTTGACAAGTCGATTTCATTGAGAGATTCTAGCAACCCAATTTCTTGAGGAATAGAACCAGAGAGTTTATTATCCCAAAGATAAAGGACGGATAGGCTTGTCAAGTTTCCAATAGAGGATGGGATCAAACCAATGAGATTATTTTGTTGTACTGATACATCAACGAGCATGGTCATGTTTCCAATAGAAGAAGGGATGCAACCAGAGAGTTGGTTCTGAATAAGGTGAAGGAGAGATAAGTTTCTCAAGTTTCCAATGGAATAAGGGATTTCACCAGTTAAAACATTAGATGACAAATCAAGTTGATTGAGAGACTTTAGCAATCCAATTTCTTGAGGAATGGAACCAGAAAGTTTGTTATCCCAAAGATAGAGTTTGGATAGGTTTGTTAAATTTCCAACAGAGAAGGGGATGAAACCAGTGAAATTATTTTCAGCTAAAGAAATAGCGAAAAGAGACGTCATCTTTCCAATTTCATGTGGGATGGTTCCAGAAAGAGAATTGTTCTGAAGGTCAATAGCAAAAAGATTACGGAAGGATGAGAAGTTGAAATCATAAAGCGTACCTCTCAAGCCAAAGTCTGCAAGGCTCAAATTGGTGATGCTTCCAGAATTGCCACAAGTGATTCCAATCCAGTTAATGCATGGGCTCATGCCGACCCAAGAAGAAAGGAGAGATTGGCTTCGGTTGTCAAGACTGGCTTTCCATTCGAGAAGAGCCTCAGCTTCTGTATTATTACCAAACAGTGAAGTTGTGGAGGGAGTGTGTTCAGCTAAAGTAAAGTAAGAAGAAAAGTTGAATGTGTGAAGGAGCAAAAACAGGATGTGGAGAAAGAACGAGAAGAATGATTTATTTAGTAAGGACGTCGTCATGGTGTGTTTTCAAGAGATATAGGATACGGTTTGCTATGGTAGATTAGGCTCTCCCATGGAAGTATTTATAGGAAGGAAAACATGATTGGAATTTAAAAAAAAAAATCATTGAAAATTACATCTCTTCTCTAATTAAGTTGAAATTAACTAGACTATGATTGCTCTCGTGCTTGACACGGTTGACAATTTGTGATAAAATTTCATTTCAACTTTCTTTCCCCTTTCCATATCATAGTTTGTGACGTTAACCGGAAATTATACCATGTCAAGTCTTCTCACTTTTGCTTCTTTTTTTTCTTTTTTTTACATTCTCGTGCTTGGCAATTGGAGGCAGAAAAATGAAATAGATAAACTATTTCCAACAGGATACGAGGTTGATAGAGAACGTTAATCACTATGAAAGTACCGAGGGATCATAGAGAATATAGCTTCTTTATGACCAATGGACTATGAAAGTAAATAAAGGGCAATAAAAAGCAAAGAGTTTTATGGAAGAAACTTTAAGCTCGAAAGTTTTTTTTAACAATTTGATCACCACACTAAATTCAATGGGAGATATTGTAATTGACGTGGGACACACTTGTGGGTGTATCGCTTTGTAATTTCCAGTTCATCAATAATTTCTTCTCCCTTGCCATATTTTCCACTGAAAAGATAAATGGAAAAGTGTATGTGAGAGACTCACCAAATTTCCATAATGGAGGGCCAACTTTGACGAAGAGACTGAGAAGACTATGGATCAGTACCCGTAACAACCACGGGAACAAGTCAAACAAGTATGGCCCTTCAATGGTCAAGTTCCTATCAATCCATTTTTCTTAAGTTCTGTTGGATCTGGATCTTAGACAGACTTAGATTGTTGTTAAGAGTACTTCAATCTGAATTTTTTCTGGATTTTCTTCTATTTTTTGGCATCACTAAAAAGCACTAATTTAATGTTTTTTCATACCAAATGCAATTTTAAAACTCACCTAAACATAGATTTGAACATAAGAACAGGCGTAAAAATGACTACCCTTCATTGACAAAGATTCTTTCCAATAAAGAAAAATTAATACGCTCCAGAGGAGAGAAATAGCATTGAAAAGGTACTGAAAGATGCTACTAAACAAAATTTGGGTGCGCCAGAAAATAGTTATAAAAGATAGAGCATGATCATGGCTCTATCCAGAATGCAAGGTTACCAAGAAAACAGTCACAAAATGGCTTAAACAGAACACTCTTTTCCTATGACCAACGCCTAATATTTCAGACAAGTGGATTGAAAAACTTAAGAGCTTTAAATAGGTTGAGAGTTTTGGTAAACAATTCTCAATGGATTATTATCTGAAATTATCTCTGACATTATCTCATCCCTCAACTTCCTACGTTCCCTCTATTAGAGAAGTCTCCCGATTCCTTATCATGCATTGTTGTAACAGGTTCAGTTTGTTTAAATTTTGAATTTGTATTTTAAGCTGCGCACTTATCCTCAGGGATATGCTTCTAGTCTGTTACAATCCCTTGTATTTATATCATTTAATCTAATGAGAAGAAGTGTGGCATATTTTATCTTCTCTGTTTCTTTGCTCCTCTCATTGCTTTTATGGTATCCGAGCTCTTAATTGCTGCTGCTCTCCTCCAGCCACCAATACCATGACAACAACCAATTCCAACTCTGTAACTGGAATGCAAAACACAAATGAACTAAACACCTCTCATATCCATCAATACCCCTGCCCAAGTCCCACTCAAACTCTCCACAACTAATTACATCTCCTGGAAACTTCAATTCCACACACTCTTTATCGGATATGACCTCTTAGGATATATAGATGGATCCAAACCTTGTCCACCCTCCACTATCACTCAAAACAACACCACCGTACCAAATCCTACTCACAATACCTGGATAAGACACGATCAACTGATCCTTTCTCCCACAATTATTCCATTCATTGCAAGAGCCAAAACATCACAAGAAGCTTGGTTGATCTTAGCAAACACACATGCCAAGCCATCCCGAGGGTGCATCAAGCAAGTAAAGAATCAAATTAAAAAATCTAACCAAGGGGTCTCAAACTGTTATAGAGTTTCTTCAATTGATAAAATGTCAGGCTGATGAACTTGCTATTCTTGGGGCACCAATGGATGAAGATGACCTCACAGACAAAATTCTTGATGGTCTTGGGGATGACTCTAAAGACCTTATACGTGCAGTTCAACCCCGCGATAACATGATCATGTTTGATGAACTCCATGAAAAGCTTCTTCATTTTGAAGCATCTCTTCAAGGTGCAAAGTCTGAACCCTTTCATTTGCTTGGTGCCAAATCAACCCAATACAACTCCAGTTGCACCAATGAACAGCACTATGACACCATGGCAACCTCAAGCTCATTTTGCATCCAACACGACTTCCACCACTCCTCAAGGACTACCGGACAGTCATGCTTTTCATCATGTCACTGCTGACCTGAGTAATCTATCTCTTCACACACCTTACAATGATTCTAATGATATTATGAATGGCGATCGATCGAGTGCTTCTACATCATTTACCACTCATAACACATCATTTAAATTAGACAATGTTTTGTGTGTTCCTAGCATGAAAAAGAATCTAATTTCTAAAGACTATGCTTACATATGGATTCCCTTGTCGCTACATTCGGCCTTTTCAATTCCTCCCGATCCGTATAATGAAATCAAATTGAGTACCCTATCTTTACCAGTAGCACATACACAAATAGAATTCTTATTTGTACAATACAAATATCTCAATTTTGTACTCTGTCGAATTCTTACCATCCTCTTTTCATTGTGAAGGAACTTCGCATGGGGACAATTCTTTTGAAGGGTCAAACGAAGGATGAGGTGTATGAATGGTTGGTTCCTTCTTCCCTAACATCTCCATTAGTAGCCTTTTCTAGTGTCAAAACTTCTTCATTTGCGTGGCATCATATATTAGGTCATCCTGCATTTCTAATTTTAAAACATATTATTTCACATTATCAGTTAGATTTATCTTCCTCTCTAATCTCTGATTTTTTATGTAATGCTTGTCACAGCAATGAAAGCCATAAATTACCTATCTCTACATCTACTATTGTTTCCTCTCAACCAATTGAAATTATTTTCTTTGATGTGTGGACTTCCCCTCTCTCCCATGATGGTTGTCGCACTATGCAATAACAATGATTTTAAATATTATGTCATATTTGTTGGTCACTTCACTAAATACATTTGATTTTATTTTCAAAAATATGAAGTTAGAGAGGTATTTATCATATTTAAAGCCATTGTGGAAACACACTTTCAAAATAAAATCCACACACTTTACTCTATTAATGGTGGTGAATACATGACTCTTTGAACTTTTCTTGCTACCAGTGAGATCACTCATCTTACTACTCTATTGTATATTCCTGAACACAATGGATATTTTAAAAGATGTTATCGTTATATTGTTGAAATAGATCTCACTCTCCCATCTCAAGCATCATTTCCTTTAATGTTTTGGACTCATGCTTTTGCCATTGCTATTTACCTAATAAATTATATACATATGCTCATACTAAATTTATCATCCCCATCTAAAAGCATTTTTGGCTCTCCCTCAAACTATTCTAAACTTAAAATTTTTGGTTGTTTGTGCTACCCATGGTTACGTTCTTATGCATCTCACAAAATTGAATCTTGTTCCAAGCCCTGTATTTTTCTAGGCTATTCCTTTACTCAAAGTGCTTATTGTGCTATTATCCTCCCACATCTAAAATATATGTTCTTCGTCATGTAAAATTTATTGAATCAATCTTCCCCTCTTTTATGTTATTCATGCAATCTCCCAGTCCATAACCAGACACCATCTCTACATGGATCCCTCCCATCATCACAGTCCCAACGAACCAAGCTTCCACTGGGACATTCAACACACCACCTCCAGTTCAGCCTCTAAGATAGCCCTCTTATGATGCTTCGTTCTCCACTACTAGTATAACCCCACACATCCCACATAAGCCTCTTGTCCAACCAACCATCTCTATACCTTCACCTGAAATCCAACCAACCACCTCTGTGCTTTCATCCAATACCCAATAAAACACATATATCCCAATCCATAAAAATACCTTACAGCCACCACCCATAAACTCCATAACCACTAAAGCCAAAAACAACATTCAAAAACCAATCCAGAAACTTAATCTCTCCACACAACTATCTCACCCTGTTGATGTAGAACCAACCACTGTGAACCAAGCACTCAAAGATCCAAAATGGCATCAGGCCATGTCTGAAGGATATGATGCTCTTGTTTGAAATGGGACTTGGGAGCTTTTGTTGTGTGTGGTCCCACACCATGTGATGGTGGGACCACCACATTAATTTTCATATGATGGCTGTCTCTTGGTGTTTAAAATTAAGTGGTTCGGGTACTGTAGCGGTAGATTGAAAAATAGAAGAGAGGAGAAGAAAATCAAGAGAGAAAAAGAGAAGAAGAGGCAGCAGAGCAGCTTGAGTTCTTTCTTCGATTTCCACCTCGTTCACCATTGGATCGGACTAAGATTTTAACAGCGGCTTCTAGACACGTTGATCTTCATTTTGGACGGTTGGAACGAAGATTGATGGTATAGAAGCTGGCTGTTTTGACAGAAAACGGGGCTGTCAGTTTTGTGAGTTTTTCTCAAATAATTCTCCTTTAATCTTGTTGTAATCCGAGAATAAGTTGTTCTTGATGATATATATGTTATATCCCTTAGTTGAATCTGAGGAAGAATGATTGTGAACCCATTATTTGTTGATAATGGAAGTTTTTAGGTGGACTACAGTCCCGTGGTTTTTCCCGCATCGGGTTTTCCATGTTAAAAATCTTGGTGTTGATTTTGTGATTATTTACATTATTTTTATCATTGTTTGATTTTGTTTTACTACACAAAGAGGGAAAGAATTGGGACTTGTGAATTGTGAATTGTATTCCGCTGAATTGATCCGGGTAAATTGGTGTCTGGTTGTTCCTAGTTTTCCCAACAAAGTGGTATCAGAGCATTGGTTGTGTAGATTGAATTTTTTATGTAGTTAAAATGAAAAAGGAAGATTCGGGCATGATAAAGCTTACTTCCTCAAATTATTTTCTATGGAAAACAATGATGGAGGATCACTTATATTGCAATGATTTGGCTTTGCCGATTGAATGTAAAGGAATAAAGCCTGATGATATGGATGATGCAAAATGCAATGGACTAAATAGAAAGGCTACTACTAATGTTAGAAAATGGGTATCTTCTAAGTTCATTAATCATATTTCTCAAGAACATGATTGCTATACAGTTTGGAAGATGTTGGAAGAAACATTTGCTAAGGAGAGTGCACAAAACAAGGTTTTTGTAATTAGAGACCTTGTGAATTTGAAGTATAGAGATGGTGAAGATGCTTTAGTGCATATAAATATATTCCAAGGGTTCTTGAATCAGTTGTCATTGATGAATCTGGAGTTAGCCGATGAAATGCAAGCACTAATCCTATTGAGTTCATTGCCGGATAGTTGAGAGACTTTGGTGGTGTCACTTAGCAATTCTACTCCGAATGAGAAGATCACTTTGAAAACAGTGAAGGATTGTATCCTCAATGAAGAGAAGAGGAGAAAAAACGCAAGCACTTCTGAGTCTCATGCACTTGTTACAGAAAATCAAGGGAGAAGTCCAAGCAGGTTCTTTCATGGCAAGCAAGATAGAGAATCCAGCAATAGAAAAGGCAAATGAAAGCCAAGAGAAAGATCTCAGTCAAGGAAGGGTTTTAAGTGCTATTATTGTGACAAGCCTGGGCATATGCAAAAAGATTGCAGAAAGTATAAAAGAGATAAAAAGGGTAAAGATGGAGACAAGAATGAAGAGAATGGTACAGCTGCAGTTGTATTTGATGGTGATGTTGCCATTGTTTGTGATGATGGTTGTGTTAATCTCACATGTCAGGATACCACCTGAGTTGCAGACTCAGCAGCTTCTTACCATGTTACACCCCGACGTGATTTTTACACATCCTACACTGCTGGAGACTTTGGTCAAGTTAGGATGGGAAATCAAGGGATGGCTAGTGTTGTGGGCATTGGAGACATTTGGTTGGAAACCAATACTGGGTGCAAGTTGCTACTCAAAGATGTTAGGCATATGCTTGATATGCGCCTACACTTGATCTCTACAGGTACTCTTGATGAAGAAGGCTATCACAATTACTTTGGAGATGGTAAATGGAAGCTTTCCAGAAATTCCCTGATTGTTGCTAAAGGGAAGAAGATGGGTCTCTACATGTCACAAGTCAATGTGATCAAAGGGGAGGTGAATGTAATTGAAGATTGCTCTACTAATCTGTGGCATAAGCGGCTTGGACATTTGAATGAGAAAGGCTTTGGCATCCTTGCCAAGAAGAACTACCTTCCATTAAAAGGTATGAACTTGAACACATGTACTCATTATTTAGTTGGCAAACAACATAGAGTTGCGTTTCAAATATCACCTTCACATAGAAGATCACATGTTCTTGATTTAGTTCATACTGATATTTGCTCTATGATTGATAAGTCTCTTAGGGGTGCATTGTACTTTGTTAGTTTTATTGATGATCACTCCAGCAAAATTTGGGCCACTTGTTTGAAATCCAAAGATCGGGTGCTTGATGTCTTTAAGGATTTTCATGCTAGAGTTGAAAGAGAAACTGGTAGAAAGCTGAAATGTATTCGAGCTGATAATGGTGGTGAATACAGGGGTCCTTTTAAGAAGTATTGCAGAGAACATGGTATCAAGTTGGAGAAGACAGTTCCTAAGACTCCACAACAGAATGGAGTGGCTGAGAGAATGAACAGAACCATTGTTGAAATAATTAAATATATGCTCTCTCATGCAAAGCTGTTTAAGTCCTTTTGGGGTGAGGCAATGAAGATTGCAGTTGCCATGATCAACCTTTCTCCATCAGTTTCTCTTGAATTTGATGTTCCAGATAGAGTTTGGAAAGGAAAAGATGTTTCTTATACACAGTTAAGAGTGTTTGGATGTAGGGCATTTGTACATGTTCCTAGAGATGAAAGGTCTAAGCTTGATAGCAAGACAAAGCAATGCATTTTCTTGGGCTCTAAAGATGATAAGTTTGGCTATAGGTTGTGGGATCCAAAGGAGAAGAAAATTATGAGAAACAGAGATGTTATCTTCTTTGAAGATCAAACCATTGAAGATTTTGAACAGAAAGAGAAAACAGAGTTTACTGTTTTTATTCCATCTAATTCAAATCCAAGACCTACTCCACAGTTACCTTTGATGTCTGTTAATCACGGGGGAGACTTGCAAAATGATGATAATGGTGGTTCTCTTATTGAGCCATTAGTTGGTGATCCTGAAGCAACTAATGATGATATTGATGTTATTCCTGAACAAGTTATGCAAGAAGCTTCGGATAAGCCACAATTGAGAAGGTCAACTAGACTTCGCCAACCTTCCACCAGATATTCTCCTCATGAATATGTGTTGGTTACTGATGGGGGAGAGCCAGAATGCTTTGATGAAGCTATGTCACATGAGAAGAAAAGTGAGTGGTTAAAAGCAATGCAAGAAGAGATGAAATCCTTGCATGAAAACCATACCTTTGAGTTAGTAAAGCTTCCTAAAGGTAAGAGAGCACTTAAGAACAAATGGGTGTTCAGGTTGAAAATTGATGAACATTGCTCACAGCCAAGGTACTAGGCAAGATTGGTTGTGAAAGGTTTCGGTCAGAAGAAGGGTATTGATTTTGAAGAAATCTTTTCACCAGTGGTCAAGATGTCTTCAATCCGAGTTGTGCTTGGCTTAGCTGCTAGTTTGAATCTTGAAGTTGAACAACTTGATGTGAAAACTGCCTTTCTCCATGGTGATTTAGATAAGGAAATCTACATGGAGCAGCCTCAAGAGTTTGAAGCAAAAGGTAAAGAGTAGTTAGTTTGTAAGTTGAAAAGGAGCCTATATGGGTTAAAACAAGCTCCAAGACAATGGTATAAGAAGTTTGATTCTTTCATGGTGGATCATGGTTATGACAAGAGCACTTCTAATCATTGTGTATTTATGAAAAGGTTTCCAGATGGAAACTTTATTATTCTCTTGTTGTATGTGGATGATATGTTGATTGGTGGCCATGATGCTAAGAAGATTCAAATCTTGAAGGAAGAGTTGAGTAAGTCTTTTGCAATGAAAGACTTAGGACTGGAAAAACAGATTCTTGGCATAAAGATCACACGTGACAGGAAGAAGGAGAAACTTTGGCTATCTCAGGAGAGATATGTTCAAAAGGTACTTAAGAGATTCAACATAAGCAACTCCAAACCTGTTTGTTCTCTACTTGCAAGCCACTTTAAACTAAGTTCTAAGTAGAGTCCTTTAAGTGATGAAGAAAAAGATGAGATGAAAAAGGTTCCTTATGCATCCGTAGTTGGTAGCTTGATGTATGTCATGGTTTGCACAAAGCCGGATATAGCTCATGCAGTTGGTGTGGTTAGTCGGTTCCTCTCCAATCCTGGTTAAGAACACTGGTCAGTAGTGAAATGGATACTTAGGTATCTCAAAGGTACTTCTAGTTTCAGCTTATGTTTTGGTAATGATAAACCTGTGTTAGATGGATGAGATGCAGATATGACTGGTGATATTGATTCTAGAAAGTCCACATCAGGATACTTGATGAAGTTTGCAGGGGGAGCAGTCTCATGGCAATCAAGGTTGCAAAAGTGTGTTGCATTATCCACTACAGAGGCCGAATATATTGCTCTTATTGAAGGGGGCAAAGAGTTGTTATAGATGAAGAAGTTCTTGCATGAACTTGGCCTAGTTCAAGAGAACTTTATATTGCATTGTGATAGTCAAAGTGCAATCCATCTCAGTAAGCATCCTACTTTTCACGCTCGATCAAACCACATTGAGGTTAGATATCAATGGATTCGAGATGCTATGGAGATGAAGTCATTCATTGTTGAGAAGATCCATACTGATGACAACGTGTCAGACATGATGACCAAACCTCTACCGAGAGAGAAGTTTGAGTTCTGCAGAAGGGAAGCAGGCTTGTCAGAGCCTCCTAAATTGAATTTTACATATTGATTGTCGGTATGGCGAATTCCTCACAAGGTGTGTGAGGGGGAGATTTGTTGTGTGTGGTCCCACACCATGTGATGGTGGGACCACCACATTAATTTTCATGTGATGGCTATCTCTTGGTGTTTAAAATTAAGTGGTTCGGGTACTGTAGCGGTAGATTGTAAAATAGAAGAGAGGAGAAGAAAATCAAGAGAGAAAAAGAGAAGAAGAGGCAGCAGAGCAGCCTGCGTTCTTTCTTTCATTTCCAGCTCGTTCACCATTGGATCGGGCTGAGATTTTGACAGAAGATTCTAAACACGTTGATCTTCATTTTCGACGGTTGGATCGAAGATTGGTGGTATGGAAACTGGCTGTTTTGATAGAAAACAGGGCTGTCAGTTTTGTGAGTTTTTCTCAAATAATTCTCCTTTAATCTTGTTGTAATTCGAGAATAAGTTGTTCTTGATGATATATATGTTGTATCCCTTAGTTGAATCTAAGAAAGAATGATTGTGAACCCATTATTTGTTGATAGTGGAAGTTTTTAAGTGGACTACGGTCCCGTGGTTTTTCTTGCATCGGATTTTCCACGTTAAAAATCTTGGTGTTGATTTTGTGATTATTTGCATTATTTTTATCATTGTCTGATTTTGTTTTACTGCACAAAGAGGGAAAGAATTGAGACTTGTGAATTGTATTCCGCTGAATTGATCTGGGTAAATTAGTGTTTGGTTGTTCCTAATTTTCCCAACACTTTTCTCGTTAGATTCTAGTCACAATATAGTTGGATGTAAATGGATTTTTTGAATTAAACATCACTTTGATGGCTCTATTGACAAGCACAAATCATGCTTGATTGCGAAAGGCTTTCATCAACGATCAGGAGTTGACTATCATAACATTTTTAGTCCTGTAGTAAAGCCTGCCATAGTTCATTTAGCTCTTAGCCTTGTAGTGGCTCCCGCTTTGTCATTACAACAACTGGATGTAAACAATACCTTTCTATAAGGTCATCTCTTTGACCATGTTTATATATCCCAACCTCCAGGTTTTGTTGATATAGATAATCCAACTCATATTTGCAAGCTTCAAAAAGCAATTTATGGGCTTAAACAAACTTCACGAGCATGGTACCATGAGCTTCATAAATTTCTTATTGCTTCAGGATTTCACAATGCTCATGCCGATACATCTCTTTTTATTCTAAACACTGGAGGTAACTTGCTTTATCTTCTGGTTTACATGGATGACATTATTCTTACCGGTAATAATGATACTACAATACACAAGTTTATACAACTGTTTTCTCACCGATTTTCTCTAAAAGATCTTGGACGCTTATCATATTTTCTTGATGTGGAAGTTTTTCCAAATGATCACGGTATACTGCTGTCTTAAATACGTTACATTGTTGATCTTCTTACTCACAAAAAAATGATGAATGCCAAACCTGTCCATACTCCATTACCTACCAGTCCTCCCATAACATTGCACTCAGGTTCACCTCTCAAAGATCCCACAGAGTATCGAACATTTGTTGGCAACTTACAATACTTATTAATCACGTGGCCAGACATTGCCTTTGCCGTTAACAAGCTTTCTCAAAACATGCATCAACTGACTACAGAACATTGGATTCTTGTAAAACGTCTTCTGCGTTATTTATGTGGCTCTAATGATGGCATTCAGCTTTACCAAGACTCACCACTTTCTTTACATGCCTTTGCTGATGCAAACCTAGTTTCTCTACATGCCTTTTCCAACTCTGACTGGGCTAGAAACAAGGATGACTTCACATCTACCAGTGCCTATGTTGTTTATATTGGTCGTAACCCTATCTCGTGGAGTTCCAAGAAGCAAAGAACAGTTGTTGGATCCTCTACGAAGGCTGAATATAGATTAGTAGCTGCCACTGCTGCAGAGCTTAACTGGATAAGTTCCCTCTTGACAGAACTTGGTATTGCTCTTCCTCAATCCCCTATGATTTATTGTGTCAATATTAGGGCAACCAATTTGTGCTCAAACCCAGTTTTTCACTAAGGATGAAGCAGGTTGCCACTAATTTTCATTTTATTCATGAGCAGGTTCAAAATGGCATTTTACATGTTTCTCATGTTTCTAGTGATAATCAATTTGCTGACGCCCTTACAAAAACTCTTCCCAAGTCTTGGTTTCTTTCACTTAAATCCAAGATTGGTCTCGTCACGCGACCCCAATCTTAAGGGACCATATTAGAAAAGTCTTCTTATTCCTTATCATGCATTGTTGTAACAGGTTCAGTTTGTTTAAATTTTGAATTTATATTTTAAGCTGCACACTTATTCTCAGGAATAAGATTCTAGTCTGTTACAATCCCTTGTATTTATATCAGTTAATCTAATGAGAAGAAATGTGGCATATTTCCTCTTCTCTGTTTCTCTGCTCCTCTCATTGCTTTTACCCTCAGGACTCTTGCATTCTCCTTTCTTTGCTTTCTTTCTTTCTTCTAACCTTGCTTGCTTCTTTTCTACAGCTTTCCTGCATGTTTTCTCTCCTCTACTATCATGATATTTTGCCCCATGCTCACCCCTCTTAGCTGACCTCCCCTTTGCTCTCCATCAGAAGAACTATCCTCAGAGGAACTAATCCTAAAAACATCCTCCAGAACCAGCTATGCTCAAGAAACAGATGCTAACATCTTGCAAGCAAAAATTACAACTCTGAACAACAGATTTCCCAGAAATCCAGCCAATATTTACTAACCAAAAGCTAGGAAAATGGTTAGATGAGAGTAAAAAATGAAATTTACTAAATCAAGATTAATGGGCAGTGATTAGTACCCAATCAAGAAGATTAATGAATAATTATCCATAATCAAATGCTTTCACATACATAAATTTGTTCCAATTTGACCAAGAAAATAAATAAAAACTCAAATTCAATCTTAATCACAACGTCAAAAATTAAATAATAAAAACTGGATTAAAAATAAATTCATAATTATTCAACAGACTCCATGAATCCAACCCAACTCAGACAAACCATAAAGAGGAGACACAGGACTCTCGACATTACAAAGCAAACACTGCAACAGCAACTATACCAACTGATCCCACCACATTATTATGCATAAACCAAACTGCACTGGATATATCCACAGGAGCCACAGGACTCTCATCATTAGCCGCAGGAACCGCCTTTGCCGGTTTTTCTGGTGCAGGTGCCACTGGTGCTGGAGCTGGAGCATTAGAAGCAAAAATGTCCTTAGGGAGAAGAACCTTTTCAATCTTATAAATGGCAAGCTGGTTGTCTGTGTATACGGTGCCAGATAAACTTGTATTGGTAAGTCCTGTGGTTATGTTCACTGAGTTTGGATAACTTGTCACGTTAAGTGGTAACCTACTGCCTGTTCCAGCCCATGTACCTAGAGGGTTACTTACAGTCTGAAACTGGGAAGTAGAGAGGAATGTTGGAATTACGTGGAACTTCACTAACTCAGACTTGTCTCCGTCACTTAGAGTGTTGAGAGTTCCTGATTTCAGTTCCGAAAATGCGCTATCCGTTGGTGCAAAGATGGTCAAACCAGTGCTTGAATCATTTAGCGCGGAGAACAAGTGGTTTTCCTCTTGGGTGGATCTCAAAAGGCGGATAAAGATCGTGAAGTGGCCAGCCTTCTCAAGGATTTTGGTTACGTTGGTGATGCCATGTGGTGCAGCAGCCTGTGTTGGGGTTGCTGCTGGAGGTTGTGCCACAACCACTGCTGGTGCCTGCCCTGGGGCTGCAGCTGGTGACTGGGCAAAGGTATTGGTGCATTGGAGGAAAAGAAGGAAAATAAAAAATGAGGAGATTGACTGTTGCTTCATGTTTATGTTTTTGGGTTATATGCTAGAAATGATACAAAAATGTTAATGTAAATTGAGCTTGATCATAGTTAGAAAAGTGTTTGATGTGTAAAGAAGGGACAGAGTCAGGTTTTATAGTTGTTGGCAGAGGATCAAGCTAGGTGCAATGTACAATTTTAGTTATACAATTAGGTAGCTAGTATCTTATCTTTTTCCGAAAGGTGGAGGGTATCAATGGAGAGGCAAGTTCAACAATGCTGCAACAACTAATTTTCTTGGAAACGCAGGGGAAAAAAATAGATTATAAAAAGTGGATTTCAAGTGGGTGTGACAGCAAATGAAGATATCTATGATTGTCAAAATTATAATTCTGAATCATCACTGGCAGAACATTTGAGCATATACTTCCGAACATCAAAACAAATCATCTGTAATGGCAGAGGAGTTTGACATGAAATCTCAACTGAATCATCTTTAATAGCTTTGATCTAGCTCCTTGAGCTTAAAAGAGTCACATCCTTGAATCCATGACAGATTTCGATAGACTAACTTTCCAAATTCACACGTCCAGAAATCAAATCTCACCCATACCACCACATGACATGACATGATCAAGATACACTGACCTTATTATGTACTTGATTTGATGTTTGTGGCAATCCTTCTTTCAAGGTTTATGCAATCTTCGAGTAAGCTGACTTTTTAGGGAAACAAAGAGAGTCCTAAGATATCGACGCAGACATAAACAACGAAAGAAAGACAGCAACTGCATAGGATCACCATGCAAATTTCAAATTTTGTTACCTTTCTAAACTAGAAAACCTGAAAATAAAAATAAAAATGCAATAAAAATATTTAAAAAACTAGAAAATTTAAAAATAAAAAGGAAAAATTACAAATCTAACCTGAATAGCACCTTTTGGGTCTAGATGTCTTCCAGACCTGCTGACCATTACATATATAGGCCTATATAGCAAAATTTGAGCATGATTCAGCTGTGAAATTGAAAGCTGTAATTATGGGTCTTTTTGTCAAGTCAATCACTCTGCCCATCCCAAATATTGTTTTGGGCTTTGTTCTTTACCATCAGTCCATAGACATTCCTTCAAGACTATCCATGCGGCCTAGTGAGGGGAATGACTGATTTTGGAGTGTTGTTTGAAGCTACTGGCTATAGAAAATTGACTACTCTGATAGTGATTGGGCTGGTTCAGTCGATGATATGAAGAGCACAACAGGTTGTGTTCGATATCTGTTCAGGTGCACTTTCTTCGGTGACCAAGAAGCAAGAACCGTGGCACAATCCACTGGAGAAGCAGAGTGCATAACTTCAGCAGCAACTATGAATCCAGCCATACGGTTAAGGAAACTTCTCCAAGATATGGGGCAGCAACAGCATGTAGCAACTAGAATTCAAGTTGATAACAAGTCGGCCATTGCAATTGCAATAGCAAAATATTCAGTTAGTCAAGTAAAAACCAAGCATATCAAAATGAAGTTGCAGAGCTCATGAAGTAGAGAAAGCTAATGCGGTGACCTTTAGCTGTTGTTACGCAGAAAAGCAACTTGCAGATATATTGCAGCGAGAGCTTCCACAAATATACATCCTTAACTTCTCTGCAAGCATCTGCATGTAATAACAAACTTTTATGAAAAGTTGTCATTAAGAAGAATAGAAGAAGCCTATCCAGAAAATACAAGTCGCGAAAGTCACTAGCATGAAGCAAGTTGAAACTAGAATTATTAACCAACACTTGCACACGGAACCATCTGCATATACCAATACAAGAGCTTACCAGTTATATTTGTTTCCTGAGTCCTGACAGGTAATATAGCGTGGAAATTCTTTTTGCACCAGAAGTTTGCCAGCCCAAAGTAGGAGATAATATAACAGTCTTAGTAAAGGTTGTTCTGTTTCAGAACCCTTGTTTTTTTGACAATTAGCATTTTCTACTCTTTTGAATAATTAAATTGTCAATTGTCTTCTAGCCTTATAGCTTAAAGAAAACTACATTTCGGTTCGAAACATGCTTGTGTGAATTCCAAAATCACAATGAAACATCTGTTTTCACCATTATCCTACAACATGTATCAATAAATGTGTAGCTCTAACTTATCACTAGCTTCAAAACGTCAATACTGCAAGATGAAGGAAAAACACAGATGGATTGCATTAATCCTGCTGTGCAGCACACTAGGGCGCTGCGAATGAGCAAGTGACCTCACACACCAGTCCCCAATGCTCTTTTATGTCCATGAATGGAATGTTTTCTAAAATCAAACCAGATAAGTCCTTGAAATGCTACCTACCTACCTTAAATTGAACCATCTCTTGCAACCCAAGATCTGGACAAGTAACCTCAATTGAAGCATTGTTGACAGTAAAGGAACTAAGCTTTAGCCCCTTAAGCTTTAAAGAACCAAACTATTACTTTCTTCATTCCCTACAAATTTCAACAGATAAGCTTTCCAAATGCGTACCCAGAAATCATCTACAAAGTCATCCTATTGGAGAAGAAAGCAAAGGAAACAATGACCTCAGAGACTGGAGCCTCATGGAGGCAATGGTCTTATTTACCCAAAAGATAGGGAATAAGCACATGGCGCCAAGGTGATAAGAAATGAAATGAAAAAACGAGATTGACTACTTATATGTGTGTGTGTGTGTGTGTATTCCAATTTGACCAAGAAATTAATCAACAGATCGGAATTCAACCTTGATCACAAACTCAAATCATACAAACTGGATTCAAGGTAAAATCAGAATTATTCAACACACAATCAGCCGGCGCAGCAAAATAAAGCACCAAACCGGACACAACCCCTACTTATATCATATCAAGATTCGAAATCCTTCTACATTACAGAGAAAACATTGCAGAAGCAAGTAACCCAACTGATCCCACCACAACATTATGAGTAAATATAAGGGCACTAGATATATCCACAGAAGCTGCAGGACTCTCTACAGTTACTGCAGGAACTGCCTTTGTTGGCTTCTCTGGTGCAGGTGCCACTGGTGCTGGAGCTGGAGCATTAGAAGCAAAAATGTCCTTAGGGAGGAGTACCTTTTCAATCTTATAAATGGCTAGCTGGTTGTCTGTGTATACGGTTCCAGATAAACTTGTATTGGTAAGTCCTGTGGTTATGTTCACCGAGTTTGGATAACTTGTCACGTTAAGTGGTAACCTGCTACCTGTTCCGGCCCATGTTCCGAGAGGATTGCTTACGGTCTGGAACTGGGAAGTTGATAGGAATGTTGGAACTACGTGAAACTTCACTAACTCGGACTTGTCTCCATCACTTAGCGTGTTGAGAGTTCCTGATTTCAGTTCCGAAAATGCGCTATCCGTTGGAGCAAAGATTGTTAAACCAGTACTTGAGTCATTTAGCGCGGAGAATAAGTGGTTTTCCTCTTGAGTGGATCTCAAAAGGCGGATAAAGATCGTGAAGTGTCCAGCCTTCTCAAGGATTTTGGTGACGTTGGTGATGCCATGCGGTGCAGCTGCCTGTGTTGGGGTTGCAGCTGGAGGTGATGCAACCACTGCTGGCGCCTGAGCCGGGGCTGCAGCTGGTGACTGGGCAAAGGTATTGGTACAATGGAGGAAAAGAAGAAAAATTGAAAATGAAGAGAGCAAGTACTGTGGCTTCATCTTTATGTTCTTAAGATATATAATGCTAGAAACAATGCAAAAAAGCTGATGTAAACTGAGCTTGATTTTTGTTAGAAGTGCTCGATGTGTATAGAGGGGACAGTTTGAGGTTATATAGTTGTGAGCAGAGGATAAGTTAGGTGCAATATGCAATTTTAGTTACACAACTAGGTTGCAAGTACCTTGTCTTACTCCAAAAGGTGGAGGGTCATCAATGGAGATGGAAAATTGACAATGCTGCAGCAGCTACTTTGCATGGAAAGTAGGAGGAAAAAGAAACAAGAATCTAAGAAATAGATTTCAAGTGGGTGTGACAGCAAATGAAGATGTGCATTTCCCACTCATCAATGGCAGAACATTTGAGCATACTTCCACACATTATAACAAAATCATCTTTAATGATAGAAGATTTGGACAAGGAATCTCAGCTGACCCCATCTCTGTATCCAAAAATAGCTAAAGACTTAGCTGCTTGAGCTAAAAGGAAAGAAGCTTTGGATGTGTTGAGTAACATAATAAAACTTTTTTTTGCAGTTTTAATTTCCTTTTCTAGTTTTATTTTTTCAATAAAAAATCCGAAAACGTGTTTTATTTGTTACAAAATCATGAAGATAAATTTTTCCATCTAAAAAAATACTTTAAGATTATAACTATTTTTTTATAAAAATATAAATCATAATTTATAATAAACATCTTAACATTTTGTATTCGTGATAAGTTAAAGATGAAATTATAATTTTATTTCTTTTAAAAAAACTATCATGTAAAAACTATATTGCTAACCTTTCAAAAATATTTATATTAAATTTATAATAAAAGGTAAATTTATGATGCTAACTAAATATAAAAAAATAAGTTTTTACATTGCTTAAAATGGCTTGGATATAAAATAAAAAAAATATTATTCATATTTGTTTCATTTGAAAAATAATGAAAAACTTATATTAGAAAAATACAGAGAATTTTTAAAATATGTTTTTCAATCTGAATTCAAATTTAAAAAAACTAAAAAATTTAGTTTTTCCATAGGAAGTTACAGTTTTCGTTTTTCTTACTCCAACTTTTTTTAAAAAAAATATTATTTTGTTTCTAAACAATTTTTTACATCCTTTTAATCCTCATGAGAAATTGATGGACTAACTTTCCAAATTTAGACACATAAATTAGATCTCACACCAGGCCATCACTTAATCAAGAAACACTTTCTAACGTACGAGAGCCAAGAACAGGCCATGTTGCTGCTTACAATGATTTTTTTCCTTATGCAAACACAAACCTAGAAATTTTATATAAACATTTTGAAATAAAACAAAAGAAGATGCCTGTTCTCTCTCACACACTTTTTCCCGCTAATTATCAACACGAACAGTTTTGAACTGGAGAAGAAGCCTGAATCTGATGTGGGCTTGAACTCGAGAAAGATTCATATAGCAAAGAATTTATCTTAGCAAGATTAAGGAGGG
>NW_011500019.1:551790-571856 GCF_000495115.2 Populus euphratica
GGAAAGAGTATCAACTTAATCCCACAACATAGTATAGTAAGACGCTTGGCATGAGCAGATGACCTAAGAACTGGTCTGCAATGCTTAATATAGTTTTTCTGTCCAAGACTGAAATATTTGCTTCAGTGAAACCTGACAAGTCCTTGAAGTTGGAAATAATACCTCCTCGACTTAAATTGAATAATCTCTAGTGAGCCAAGATTTGGAGAAGTAATATCAGCAGGCAATGCATTCTTGTGAGTGAAGGAAATTAGTTTTAGCACTTGTTAAGCTTTAACGAACAATATTTTATGTTTTTAATTCCCTACAACCTTCAAGAGATATGATCTCCAAATTCACATCCAGAAATCAAGTCACCCTCAAAGTCATCTGGTAGAAGCCAATGTTCAACGAACACTGACCTCGGACTTGAGCCCCACGAAGGCATTGCTCATACTATATTTTATACCAAAAATAACATTAAAGCCTCAAAAATTTAACACGTCCAATTCTGAGCATAAAGAAAGAGAGGTAGCCCAGGAACCGGAGAGAAACCGAAGTGAATTTCTTGTACATTGTACTTAATGGCATTAGCAATCCACTTAAGATGTTCAAAGATGGAGGTAAAATTTGCAAGGAGAAAAGGAAGGTGAGCGATGGAGGAGGGTTCGGAAGGTGCAGCAAGAGAAGCAGGAGTGGTCATCATAGCATTAATAGAGACTTACAGACAGGAATTTGGGTTCACCAGTAGCTAGTTAGAAAAGATCAAGCATGGTCATGTCTCTAAGCAAAATGTAAAGATACCAAAATCACACCTAATAATTTAGAAAGTGGAAAAGCTTAAGAGCATCAAGGTTGATCTTCTAAGAAATCAATTTTAAGTGAATTATAATGTAGAAACTGCAAGTTCACAAGCAAGTGTAGCATGAAATGCTGGGGGGATTTTTTCGATATGGAAAATATGTCCAGCAAGTATGAATGTATGCTTAATAGAGAAATCAAAGATAATCATTGTTCAAGGGTAGGAATTGATGCTTCCTCCAATGCTCATAATCATAGAATTCTTGATCCGCCAATCAAACCACCATTATCTAGCCAAAAGCTAGGAAATGATAGTGAAAAAAAAATGAAATTTGATGACTAATCAAGTTAATTAGATAGAATCTCAAAATTCAACTCAATCATGAACTCAAATCATACAAACTGGATTCAAGGTAAAAGCAGAATTATTCAACACACAATCGGCCGGCGCAGCAAAACAAAGCACCAAACCGGACACAACCCCTACTTATATCATATCAAGATTCGAAATCCTTCTACATTACAGAGAAAACATTGCAGAAGCAAGTAAACCAAATGATCCCACCAGAATATTTTTAGTAAAGATAAGTGCACTAGATATATCCACAGAAGCTGCAGGACTCTCTACAGTTACTGCAGGAACTGCCTTCGTTGGCTTTTCTGGTGCAGGTGCCACTGGTGCTGGAGCTGGAGCATGAGAAGCAAAAATGTCCTTGGGGAGGAGTACCTTCTCAATCTTATAAATGGCTAGCTGGTTGTCTGTGTATACGGTTCCAGATAAACTAGTATTGGTAAGTCCTGTGGTTATGTTCACCGAGTTTGGATAACTTGTGACATTGAGCGGTAACCTACTACCTGTTCCGGCCCATGTTCCGAGAGGATTGCTTACGGTCTGGAACTGGGAAGTGGAGAGGAATGTTGGAACTACGTGAAACTTCACTAACTCAGACTTGTCTCCATCCCTTAGAGTGTTTAGAGTTCCTGATTTGAGTTCCGAAAATGCGCTATCTGTTGGTGCAAAGATGGTTAAACCAGTGCTTGAATCATTTAGTGCGGAGAATAAGTGGCTTTCCTCTTGAGTGGATCTCAAAAGACGGATAAAGATCGTGAAGTGGCTAGACTTCTCTCGTGAAGTGTCCA
Source organism: Populus euphratica (assembly GCF_000495115.2). Lineage (NCBI taxonomy): Eukaryota > Viridiplantae > Streptophyta > Magnoliopsida > Malpighiales > Salicaceae > Populus > Populus euphratica. Next base: position 553,711 of record NW_011500019.1, read on the forward strand.
GCCTTCTCGAGGATTTTGGTGACGTTGGTGATGCCATGCGGTGCAGCTGCCTGTGTTGGGGTTGCAGCTGGAGGTGGTTCTACGACTACTGCAGGTGCCTGCGCTGGGGCTGCAGCTGGTATCTGGGCAAAGGTATTGGCACAATGGAGGAATAAAAGGAATATTGAAAATGAGGAGAGTAACTGCTGCTTCATCTTTATGTTTTTGGGATTAATTATAACGCTAGAAACAATAGATCAGAAATGCCAATACTAGTTGAGCTAGAATTGTGCATGGAAGTATTTGATGTGTAAAGAAGAGATAGAGTGAGGTTTTTATAGTGGTCGGAAGAGGATGAACTTAGGTGTAATGTCCAGTTTTAGTTACAAACTAGGTTTATATCAAGTACCTTATCTTACTTCAAAAAGGTGGAGGGTATCAAAGGAGAGGGAACTTCGACAAATGCTGCAGCAACTAGTTTGCTTGGAAAAGAAGGGAAAAAAGTTCCTAAAACCTAAGTAGATTTCAAGTGGGTGTGACAGCAAATAAGGATGTCAATGATTGTCAGAATTATAATTGTCTGAATCAGAAAGGAAGAATAGCTTCATCAATGATAGAGCCTTCAGTGACTTGTTTGCTGAAGAAAGGGCAACATTCACTATTCACTTGCATTTCAGCAAATAATTCTGATGAATAGATCTTTCCACCCTTCAATTCATGACAACCTTTCCAAATTCCCTTAGAATTCAAATCACTCACCAGTACTTAACACGACCTTGTGTGCCATTCACAGCGATTTTGCAGTATACAAGGCACCTCGGATGAAAGGAGCCTTGAGTTTTTTAGATTAATTGAGGTGTGTTTTATCCGGACATCTCACATAAATCAAAATAAAAAAAAGTAAATCTTGAGTTTTTAACATGAAACATGTTACTCATTTATTTATAAATGATAACAATAATTATAATTTTAGATTTAATTATTAAATCGCCATGAGATAATTCTACAAGCTCAATTTTGTAAGTAATGTAAGTGAAAATCTCTTAAATTTTTGTTTTTTTATTATTTTTCTAATTAATATTGAATTTTAATAACTTTTCTTGCTAAGATTTGATTTCTTTTGATTAGATTGATTTTAATCTCTATATAAACGGATGGTATTTTTTTATATTATTATTGAATAATAAACTTTACAGAAAATATGAAGTTTTCTCTACCTATATCTCCATATTATAACCTTAGAATTTGCGAGCCATAATTATGACGTTATTTGTACTGTCAATTTTCGCCATCGTCAAACGAATACGTGGAAACATGAGTTCAAGTTCTTTCACATGGTGCTCAACAGCATTAAGCATTCATGATGGAAGTAAAACTTTTACAGAGGAGAAGATGAATGGAGAACAGTGGAGGATACGTTTTCTTGATGAGTTAGTATAGATGCAAATGGTTGGATCCAATTGGCCTGCCTTGAGAAGGGTCGAACAACTTGCTTAGACAAACAAATCAAATGTCAAAAATCATTCCATCAAGAATGACAAAAATATACTTTTCAAAAACAAATAAGCAAAATGTAATTTTTTTTTTCATTATAAAAACATCAATATTATCCTTATAACTCATTAAAAGGTTTGAATTTTGCCCTTTACAGTTAACTAACAAAAAAATAATAAGAAGAATGAAAACTTAATTGGTTATATTCTAGATTTGTTCTCTATAAATTATTAATTTAAGTATTGTAAATTTCAGAGCTATTAAAATTTATATTATTATTAATTTAAAGGCTCATAAAATTAATTAAAATATATATAAATTAGTTCTAATATCCACATTAATAAAACAAAATAATAAAAAGCTCAATATTGTTGTTATATTATCTCACAGAAAACTAGAAACTAAAACAGAGTCAAAATTCAAGTATATTATCCCTCGGAAGAATGCTTGACTAAAATGCTTCTCCTTCCTTTCCCTTCTGTTTAAGAACCAGGAGGACCTATCCATATTTCACAAGACAAAAACTTGTATCATTGCCCATTTTTCATCATAATGTACTTCTTCCATATATAGGTGGACTAACTGTTATCATCATTGTCTCTTGATGAACAATTTTTCTACCGTCTTCAGGTATCAGGGAATAGATTCTCACCGGAGCTTGTTCCGATCTACTAGAGACTATTGGGCTAGACTGATCATTCTAGTCCATGATTCTTGGCAAAACATGGGAGGAATTTTGTGGGCTCTTTTCCTTTAACACTATTTAAATGGCGGATATAGCAGGACTCAAGATAAATTCATGATCTTGCTTAATTTATTTTTTTTATAAGGTAAAGGATGTTTTTTAATTACTAAGATTAACTCTTCTTTGCTAATAATTTTAAAGTGCACTTCTTATAATTTAATGCATTCAAAAAAATTTAATGAATCTTTTATCTAGATGTTGGCTTAAGTACTTAAATATAGATTAATCACTTAGAGTTAAAAAAAATTATTAATAAGGAAAAATAAAACACTTACTTTTAAAAACTGTTTTGTGTGATATATTTTTTCTATTACCATAGGAAATTTATTTATGAAAGTAGAGGTTAAAGTGGCATATTCTTCTTGCTAAAAAATTACATATAATGAGAACAATTATATATTATTTTGTAAAGTTCTTTATTATTAGTGTTTGTTGTTGTTGTGTACAAAGAAATGTTATATTAGATTGCATTTAATTAGTCTTAAAATAAAAAAAAAATTAAATGGTTTAAAATATGAAAATAAATTGATTTTTAAAATATTTTTAGAATAAATTTCAATACTCTCAATATAATATAAAATAATATAGAAAAAATTCATGTACTTAGTTGAAAAAATTAAAAACTTAGGTAAGGCCAATATCAAGTTTTCATATTTCAGCCCATGAAAAAACCCAAAAGCCTAAATCTCACTTGATTTCAGCCCAGATAACAGCAACCACTCTATGAGGCCCAAATATATAGCTAGGGCTCAGTCTGTCCTCAAACGGACTCCCTCTCCTCAGACCCTCCACTCTCCCTCTTCTCTCTCTCAAAAACCCTCCAAAATCTGTCTCAGATTCTCTCTTGGGTTTTCAGCTAAGATGCTAACAGGGGACATACCACCGAACCAAACAATTTACATTAAGAACCTCAACGAGAAGGTCAAGAAAGAAGGTTTGTTGTTGCTTACTTCCATCTAACGTTCTTGCTGTTCTTCTTGCCCAGAAAAATAAGCTAAGTTTGAGCGACTAAAACCCTAAAAAGAATCTGAACCTTACGATTGTTTTTGCTTCTTAAGCAATATAGTAGCTGAAAGCACTCTTGGTTGATCTTTCGAGGAGATTTCTTCTTAGGGTTACTGCTAGTGAAATCAAGCTTAAAATTTTAGTGTGGAAGTAGCTTAAATTAGCTGTTAAAGAAAGTTATTTGATCTATGAGAAGTGAAACTAATGTGATTTGTAGTGATATTTATGCATTTTAACTTAATTATGAGAGATTTTTTATGGGGTGTCTTTTTTTTTTTGGTGTGTGGGTAGAGTTGAAGAGGTCACTTTATTGTCTGTTCTCTCAATATGGGAGGATTTTGGATGTTGTTGCTTTGAAGACGGCGAGGCTTCGAGGGCAAGCATGGGTAGTGTTTAGTGAAGTTACGGCTGCGAGTAATGCTGTGCGACAGATGCAGGGTTTTCCGTTTTATGATAAACCTATGGTACGTCTTGCGATGCTTGGTCAGTAAGTCTTCGCTCTTTGTATTTGTTAATGCATCAATTAGGTATGTTTCTTTGATGTCTTTTTCTCAAGTTTCCTAAGTGTAAAGAATTTTTAATTTTATTATCTGTCAGCTTTCAAAGCCACAATTTTGATGTGTTTCAATTTGTCTATACTAGTAATGGATTATCAACTTGTTTTGGGTGTGATTTTGTGACCATAAACTATAGTCTTTGTGGTTTGTCCTGTTCAGTTTTTTTTTTTTTTTTGGTTTTATCCTTGAGCCTTTGCTTGCTTGTTATGGACTTGCATAACAGTGGGATGGTATTCTTTCACCAGCTCCTCCAAAACTACTGTTGCGAAATGGATGGTTCTTGTGAACAAGAAGTCATAGATTTTCATGGTTAATAATGGGCTCATTGTGACCCTTAAATTAATAATTCACTTTGTGATTGACATAAGAAGAAAAAGGGAAAGATTCTCAATGCCTTACATGAAGTTTCAATTATGCCAATCATGGAGTTATATTGTGTTTTGACCTGATAGAAAGGTCATAGTTGTGTGGTATAATTTATGTTAGTGTACTAAAGAAGGGAGAAATATGTGTGCCTAATTAACTACAATTTTGTCAAAAACATTGACTGGTGGACTCTTTAAAGCATGCATTCCCTGAGGACGGTTATTATTTGTGTATTTGTTTGTTTATTTAGAATCTTGAGAACATTCATATTTCTGTAGAATATCTTTGTGCCTAGTAAATTTTCATTGTGCAATGAATCTCATTGCTGCGGTGCAGCGGATTCAATACGCGAAAACAAAGTCTGATTGCATTGCAGAAGCAGAAGGAGTCTATGATCCAAATGCAAAGAAGAAGAAGAAGCAAGAGGAAAAAGGTGAGTGCAATTAAGTAGCAATTTCTACTTTATTGAGCTTTACAACTGGTATGTTTATCCCATACTTAAAAATTTGAGTGCTCAAATGGAACTCATTCATTGAATTCAAGAAAATTGCATTAGGAAGTTATAGCAGAGAAATATGCTTGAATTCTTCTTTGTAAGTGCTGTATTGACCAGGAAGTAAAAACTCTTCTTGTTCTGTTCTTTAAACTGCTCAAAAAGTTTGAGGAACCATTTCTTGAGCAAATGCTGTGTTAGAGGCTCCACTATTCGATATGATAGCAGGAACTACACCATTTAATATGGTTGATTTAGTTATCTAGTTCCTGATTCAAGCATATGACTTTTCTTAAGGAAATATTTACTGTTGACCTATGATTTGTACATGATTGTATTATTGTAAAAGTGAAACCTAATACCATATAGAAGCAAGTGCTGCCCTTACAAATTTGATGCTGATACCTGATTTATGTTTCAGTCGATGCTCCTGTGTAACTTAAGGTGATTATGCCCGTGTAACTTAGGTGATTTTGCCTTCCAGGTTTATAGTTATATGTACTAAAATCAGATGGGAAACAAGTTGTGTGTGTGGAAAATGCTCTCCATATGTATCATTTTCTAATAACTTTTGACAACTTATGAAAGAATAAAAATAGAGCAATTTTGGGGCAGTGCCATGTCTTAACTGGGATGGGATTTAAATTCTTACGCTAGACTAATGTTTTGTTTTGACTTACTATGAAGGGGAAAAACATCTTAATTTTTGTTCATTGATGCTCCTGATGTTCTATTATGCACTTATAATTGGATACATGTTTTCCTCTTCAGCTGAGAGAAAGAAACGTGCTGAAGAAGCTCAGCAATCAGCTCCAGCTAATGGGAAACCTGCTGAAAGTAATGGGGGGCCAGTAAGTCACATTTATGCTTCTGTCCTCCAATGTGCCTTGAACCCTTGCATGCATGTTTTGATGTTCTTACGAGTTGAGCAAATAAGCTTAGGCTTATATGCAGTTTCATGTGTTTCATTTTTATAAAGATGAAGAGTGTTGAAGATGGTTGCATGATAATTTTTGAAGCATTCATTGTGCCATTGATGTATGTATTGATTTTATTGCTGGCATTAATGCATCACATTTCACACTCAAACCTTTCCTGTGTATTTCATCTGTGTACTTCAACTACTTATTTTGAATTCCTATATTTTATCTAATCAATGCTTGCTTATTATATCCTGTCTATGTCTGTGATGTGTAGACTTCTTTCCGCCAAGGAAACCAGAGTGCACAGGAAACCGTTCCACCAAATAATATATTGTTTATTCAAAACTTGCCCCATGAAACCACTAGCATGATGTTGCAAGTGCTCTTCCAGCAATACCCAGGATTTAGGGAAGTCCGAATGATTGAGGCAAAGCCAGGTATTGCATTTGTGGAATTTGAAGATGATGTGCAATCCTCCATGGCCATGCAGGCCCTTCAAGGTTTCAAAATTACTCCCCAGAACCCTATGGCTATTACTTACGCCAAGAAGTAACCAACCCTTGTTTTAAAGCTAGTTCCTTTTTCACTTCTTGCCTCAAATGTTTCCCTTGGATATGATGATCGAAGAGTTCTATGCATACGGTAACCATGTAGATTCTCGATAACTAATTGTCGAATTTCATTTCCAATTTGTTTGATGTTCAATATCACAATTTGAAGTAATGCAATGAGAAGATCTGAATATGCTTTTCCAAGCGAATCTCCGTGACGTATTTTGAATTAGATGATCCCATATAATTGGCAAGTTCAGTTTTCCTTTATTTTCTACATTATATTTAGTTCTTCATTGCTGGCTGGATTGCACCAGCTGCGTAACTGTCACGGATTTTCTGTGCCTACTGATGTTTCACAACTCGTTGTTGAGACCATATCCAGTGATGTTGCCAAGTGGTGAGGGCAGCTGTCTGGTATATTGTTATCCGCTCCATTCATTGTTTATGCCAATCTGTCGATGTTTCCAATCGGTGAGGGCTCCAAGTCATTCAACTCTCTTTGTTTTTTTTTATTAAAACATGTATGACTTTATGTGCTGACAAAAGGCAACCTCCACTACATGGTTAAAAGCTGTTGTGCCTTTGGATTCTGATCTAACAAAATAGGAAACGAAATGGGAGCCCATTGAACTTTTTATAGTTGAAATTGATCTGAAATGAACAATTTTGGTTTCACGAATCCTTCATCCATTTCTCTTTAATCACTCCGCATTTTATATTTCTTATCTGTGGCGCTAGCAGATAAGAGACGAATGGCTTCGTGTAACAAGTCCATGATTTAGTTGGGGGGGTTCATTGCACACGTAAGATGTGGTCATCGGGCCTCTAATTCTAGGAACATTGTACTGAGTTGGATTGGGAGTACAGAAGACAGGTCATGTTTGATCTTCCATCTTAGCTAACTTGAGAAATGGAATTGAATCCAGTCATCTACAGTTCCTTTTCAGGGCTTTTTACTACAGGGGACGGAAGAAATTTGCACAGAGCCATGCTACATGGCTGAGATAGGCTTGATATGCTCCTCATTTGCAGCCGTTTCTGATGGAGGAGAGTTTTTTCTTTTACCATTATCCAACCCCTTTTGACTAAGCACGTTCCCTGCTTGGTGTCCTCTAATTTTTTGGCCTTGAGTAAAGTTAATCATCATAGGCTGGTGAGGCCTACAAGAAGCTGGGGAAAAAAGAACTCATACTTGTCTCTAGATGCGTTAAATCCCATTTGATATGTGAAGTCCCCGAGGTTGTTTCATGATTTATATATATTGAATTAGAAGAATAAAATTGTATCATGAGAACAACTCAACGGCTAAGATTTGATATTTGTTGTTAATGGCTCAAAGACTTCTATATTTCATCGTATATTTTTAAAAAAAAAAAAAAGATACATTTTTTGGTTCATTGCTATTGATTATAATTGTCCTTTTTCCGAAAAATGCTTGCTTTACAAATATATATCATGGCTCTAGCTTTAATATAATTATATTAAATTAAAATATTTATTAAATGAATCGAATTATACGAGTACGAGAATTGAGAATTATAACTAGTTATAAAACATGATATAAGAATTTATTTAGAGAAAGCTATGAATTACATGTTAGGAGAATTAACTAGAATTAATTTATTAATTTTTTTTAAATAATTAAAATGATATTATTATAAAATAAAATAAAAAGTCAACAAATTAAGGATTTAATATTAATTTAGGTTTTGAGTTAATTTGAATTTTTTACAATATTAAACCCCTGAGTATTTTAATTTATTTTTATAATTCAAGCTAGTTTAGATTTTAGATTACTCGAATCCTTAATCAATTTACTGAATTAATTTAAATTTTATAATATATATATAGTATTCAACATGTAAATTTTAGTAATTTTTTATTGTAAAATTTAAAATACAACCTTAAATATCTTTTACTAGAAAAAATAGAGAGAGAGAGAGGACTTCATCTATCCAAAGTACTAAAACAAATTACAAATTATAAAACTTGAACTGCATTCATCCTATTTGGAAAGTGATGCCCACGCTCTAGAATAGCGCGCGGGGAAGAAGAACGTACAAATAAAATGGTACGTCGATTGATGAGGTGGAGGGCAGGGATTTAAAAAGGCCGTACCATGTGAGGAGGCTGAATATGTCCTTGTCGTGCTTGCCTTCCTCAGATGCAAACTTCCCAAGGTAGAAAAAAACAAAACATGAATAAAAAATACATTGTTTATTAGAATTTAATTCGCCAATCTTTCTTTTCAATATCTATTTTAAAATTCCCTCGTATAAGTTAAGAATATGCATGCACATATAATTTATTTTCTATAAGCGATTTTGATTTGTTTATTTGGTAGGGACAGATTTTGGTAGTCGTGTTCTTCTTATCAATGCCTTTTTTCTTTCTTTCTTTCTCTAATTTCTCTTCTTTCTTCTTAAGTATCTTATTGCAATTGTTTTTTCATTGGTTTTCAGGTGAATCTATTGCATTCCAACATGGTTTCTAACTTGATTGGTTTTTATATGATTTTTATTGTATTTTTACTTTTGATTTTATACAAAATTATCATCAAACTCTCTATTCTATATATTTTTTCTTTATTTATTTTATTTATATATAAAAAGAAATAAATTTATATATTGTAGTGAAAAATCACTATTTAATCATTGAATTCTACCTAAACTTTAGCTCTCATTGAATTTTGATTCATAGTAATGAGAAGGCCTCTTTAGAAGCTAATAAATAAGAAAATATACTTTCACAATGTTTTTTTTATGTACATGTTTTGAAAAAAAAATAAAAGAGGAAAGTGAAATTTTTTATTATGAGAATAGAAAAAAATTTACTAGAAATTTCATAAATAAATCTTTGGTAAATCAAGCATAATGCCTCTATAAAAATCTAATTCAAACAATATTAAAGAAAGCTAAAAGGATATCTAAGCGAACTAAATGAGAAAACAAAACTATAAAATTAAAAAATAAATAAATAAAAGAAAAAAAATAAAACTAAAGCATGGAAAATAAAAAAGCTAATAGCATAGAAATTGTCGTCATTAACAAGGTTGGGTACAATATAAAAATAAAAGAAATTGAATTAGACTTTATCAATGATTAAGAAATTCAATCTAAATAGAGTTTTTTTTTATCAATTTTGTAATCTTTCACCATGAATTCTATAAAGATTTTAGTTCATGGTAATTTGATTATGAACTAAATGTAATTTTTTAAATTTTGTTGTATTCATTTCATGAGATTCTAGAATATTTTATTTAAATTATTGAGGTATTTATCAATTTTTGTTGTATGTATTATTGTATCTAATACCTTTGAATGTTTAATCACATTCAATGGAATTATTTTGCATGTATCTAATGCCCATGCATATTATTTGCTTATATATATATATATATAAAAGAGAGAAGATTTCGTATATCTAAAATACGAAAAAAAAATACAAATTATAAAACTTTAACGACATGCATACGCTCGAGAATAGCGTGTAGGGAAGAAGAACGTACAAATAAAATGGCACGTTGATTAATGAGGTGGAGGGCAGGGATTTAAAAAGGCCGTACCATGTGAGGAGGTTGAAAATGTCCTTGGCTTGCTTGCTTGCCTTCCTCACATGCAAACTTCCCCTAGTCCATCCTCTTTTATATCTTTTCTATCCCTTCCATAATTAGAAAGTACACGACCCTCCCACTTAACCTTAGCATTTATTTTTTCTCATTTCCCATTTTGCCACTTCACCTTGCCCCCTTCTTTTTAGAGTACAATGTATTGTAAGTATAATTGAAACGTTTTAAAAGTTTTTAATTAATCATTATCTAATATAGTTTTATACGAATTTTACTCATTTTTTTCCCTTGAAATCTTGTTAAAAAAAACTATAATTTATAATTTTTTAAAACTTATATTATCAAACTATAAACATAAAATTTACCATAATATTAAATATATACTTAATAGTAAAAGCATTTTTTGCTTTTCTCTTTGCAACCATATTGACGTGGTATTAGTGGGAAGGGTAAAAGTAACTGTATATAATAATTCATCGAATAAAAATTTTATTTTATGGGTTTTAGATTGATTTTGATTTTATCATGAATTATTAAAATATAAGTTTACATGAAGATGATATTAGAAATGATGATGTAATTTATATTATTAAATTTAAATTTTATTAACTTGTTTTATTATTTCATTCAAATCTAGTAATTTAATAATAATATCGATATTTGATTTTAGACACATTCTAAAATTGGTGTATAATTTTAATATGATGATGCAAGTCATATTAAGACTTTTTAAAAAGATAATTTTAAAAACATTGTTTAACATGATTTTAAATATTATTTGAAAGTTTGATAACTTTTTTTGGATATTTTTTAAAAGTATATTTATTTTAGAAAAAAACTATTAAATTGATTTTTTTAAAGTTTTTTTAATTGATTTTGATGTGTTAATGTTAAAAATAAAATATTTTTTTTAACAAAATACTGTATATATTTGATTGAAGGAAAACGGGTTGAATAGGAAATTCAACAATAAAAGGAATTTAATTTAATCGCATAAAAATCAATGATCAAAATAACACCATAAAACCTAATGTAGTCATTTCACCTTCACAAGTCTTCTTCTCCAAGCCCAAGTACAACAGAAACTCCCCCAGCTCAACCACTGTTTTCTGTTAACCGTTACCCATCATAGAATCTTCCCTTAAACTCCACCAAAAAAACCCATTCCTCTCAAAATCTTTTCACATTCCTTTCCACCAATTTTCCACTCTCAAATCCATGAAAACCGCCAAGAAAACCACTTGCAATTGCAACCCCTTTGATTTTCTCACTGAAGAGATCATCTTTACAATCCTTGACTATCTTAACGATGACCCTTTTGCTAAAAAGTCATTTTCTTTAACCTGCAAAGCCTTTTACTCCATTGAATCTCACCATAGAAAGGCCCTTAAGCCACTTAGAGCTGAGCTTTTATCAAGAACCCTTCATAGGTACCTTCATATTGAACATCTTGATCTAACTGTTTGCCCTCGCATTGAAGACAGCATGTTAAATGTTGTTTCATTGGTATGTAAGGATGCTTTGTGTTCCATAAACCTGTCAAGATCAAGGTTTTTTACTAATATTGGATTGTCAAGTTTGGTTTCAAATTGTTTCAATTTGGTTGAGATTGATTTGTCAAATGGGGTAGAGTTGAATGACATGGCTGCTGCTGCAATTTCTGAGGCTAAGAATTTGGAGAAGTTGTGGCTGGCCAGATGTAAGTTGATTACTGATCTGGGGATTGGGTGTGTTGCTGTTGGCTGTAGAAAGTTGAGGTTGATTAGCTTGAAATGGTGTTTGAAGATTAGTGATCTTGGTGTGCAGTTGCTTGCTTTGAAATGTAAGGAGATTAGGAGTCTGGATCTCTCTTACCTACAGGTAATTCATGTTTTTTATTTGTCTATTTTAGTTTCTGTTCTCTGTCTGTTTTCTAAGAAACATTAAGGAAAGAGAAATTTATCAACAGCTTCTTGTTGAATTGTTGTTTGTTTCTGATTTCTTGAATAATTTAGCTTTATTGAAGTTATTATTAGGACATGACATGCTTTGATGTTGTTCTGTTGTGTAATTGTGGCTGTTTTATTTCCAATATGATGTCACCATGTTTAATTTTTCTTGGATTTAGGTATTGAATTAGAATTCAACTTTAGCTATGTGCTTTATTGCTACTTGAGATTGAAATTGAAGTTTGGCTTTTTGATCTTCTTTTTTTTGTACCCTGCAGCTGCATCTAGGTGCATTGTTTCTGTTTAGGGCACTACTCAACTCCATTATTGGGCAAATTCCAATGTCAGTGGGAATAGGATTTCACTTTATTGTCCTAGATTTTTTGTTAAGAACTACGTTGGACAGGCAGTGTTCCTGAAAAGTTGACTCAAGTGATTCATGGATTTTAAGATTGATTAAGGTTTGATTTATGTAATTTTTACAGGATTAGTTTATCCCCGGTGATAGTTTGTCTGAAGTCATCCATTTGTTTCTTCAGCTATGCTATGTGGTGGATAATTACTTGTAGAGAGGCTTAATGGTTGTTGACCAAAACTTAGTTAATAAAGTTGCATGAGATATGAAATGCAAGAAAATGTAGTCAGAAAGGGAGTATTTCTTGGTAAAATTTGCCCTCCACTGTACAGTGTTATATGTTGGATTAATGCCCGATTAATTTCCCATGTTCTAATTTATTAGCTGACAATAGTTTTCTTTCTGATAGTAGATAAAATGCAATGCAGGAAATTCTGAGAACTCTAAGAAATTTTAACTTTTTTTGCAGATTACAGAGAAATGTCTTCCATCTATTTTGCAATTGCAGCATCTTGAAGATCTAGTTCTTGAGGGATGCCTTGGTATTAATGATGATGGCCTCTCTACTCTCCAACAGAGTTGCAAGTCACTCAAGGTACCCTTACATAATAAATTATTGCTACACTGTTGGCAGAGTTGCAAGCTTTGATGTTGTTTGTTGGCTTCTTTACATAGATTTTGTTTTGAATTCATATAAGAGCATGACGTGTGAATTCCAGATTGAATGAATAATTGGAATTCTTTTGTTCACGCAACTGATGCACAAAATTCTTACTATACTGCATTTTGCTGCACATAACGTGTATGGTGTTTCATATTCAATTGACAATTTCTCTAATTTTGCAGACACTTAATATGTCCAACTGTCATAATCACAGTCATGTGGGTTTGTCGTCTCTGATAAATGGTGCTGAAAATCTACGAGAACTTACTTTAGCTTATGGCCCTTCTGTAAGTCTGGTATCTTTAAGCACAAAAAATTCCTGGAAACTCTGATACATATAGATTGATCATTAATACTTGATGATGGTTCAGGTAACTGCAGATCTGGCAAAATGTTTGCTTAACTTTTCAGGGTTGCATTCTGTTAAGTTTGATGGCTGTTTGGTTAAATGTTTCGGTATTAGAGCCATTGGAAGTTGGCCTAACTCACTCAAGGAATTGAGCTTCAGTAAGTGCTCAGGGGTCACAGATGACAGTCTATCCTTCTTAGTGCAACAACACAAAGAATTGAGGAAGTTAGATATCACATGCTGTCGCATGATAATGTATGACTCTGTAGACAACATAACAAGCTCATGCCGTTCTCTCACTTCCCTCAGAATGGAGTCCTGTAGCCTGGTTCCCAAAGAAGCATTTGTCTTGTTTGGACAGCGTTGTCAACTTATGGAGGAATTAGATGTCACAGATACCAAAATTGATGACGAAGGTTTCAGCTTTGTTATCCTTATGCCCTTCGAACAAATTTTATATTTGAGTAATTGATTAAGCTACTATTGTGCAGGTTTGAAGTCCATCTCAAGATGTTCCAAACTTTCAAGTTTAAAGTTGGGCATTTGCATGAACATAACCGACAATGGACTAAAACATATTGCAAGCAGATGTTCAAGGCTAAAAGAGCTTGATTTGTATCGGTTCGTGACTTTCAATGTCTGCATAATTCTACCATGTTTAAACCATAAGAATGTCTTGAGAACCCTGTCGGTACTCAGAATGGAATCCATGACGATCAAATTCCACCGTATCTTTAACCTGAGTTCATTGCATTTTAGATTTCAGCTTACCTTGTACCTTTGACTCTGTTCAGTATTATTGATTGTGTTTTGATTCTTTTTTTTTTCGGTAGGTCATTGGGAATAAGTGATGAGGGCATTGCAGCAGTTACTTTTGGATGTCCTGATCTGGAGGTCATTAACATAGCTTACAATGATAAAGTTACAGATGCTTCATTAATATCATTATCAAGATGTTCAAGGTTAAGAGTGCTTGAGATCAGAGGATGTCCTCATGTCTCATCAAAAGTTATATCGGCTATTGCTGTCCGATGTAGGCAACTCATGGTGCTGGACATTAAGAAGTGCTTCAATATCAATGATAATGCAATGCTCTCACTTGCTCAGTTTTCCCAAAACCTCAAACAGGTAATACACTTGTCTGGTGACCGAAAACTTTAAAATCAATCTTAGGCTAATGATAGCTGTTCATTCCATATGTTGCAGATAAACTTGTCGTATTGTTCGGTAACAGATGTTGGCCTTTTGGCACTAGCCAGCATGAATCGCCTTGAGAACATAACTGTGTTACACTTGGGAGGATTAACTCCAAATGGCTTGGCAGCTGCTCTATTAGCTTGTAGAGGAATAACTAAAGTGAAGCTACATGCTTCCTTCAAACCATTAATTCCTAAATCCCTTCTCGATTACATCGAAGCCCATGGCTGTGTATTTCACTGGAGAGATAAAGCATTCCAGGTCTGAGTACCCTCCTTTCTAGCTAGTCATCATTGCATACACAATATGAAATTCAAGAAATAATTTATACCTTTCCAAATGATTTATAGAACTCCACTAACATGCTTGCGAAGACTTGGTCCTGGAATCTCTTTGCCATCAATCTTATGTTGATTGCTGACTTCCTGCTAGCTTCTAGAGAAAATGACCCCCACATAGATAATGATCAGTTGGCCTATGAAATTTTTACTCTGGGCAATCCTTTGACAACAAAGCTGACAAAATGTCAACCCCAAATGCTGAATCATATTGCTCATGACTCTTTTTTTTTATCCCATTTTTTTAATATGGTTGACACCTGGCAGGTGGAGATGGATCCAAAGGGATGGAAGTCACATTTTTGGGAAAGTGCTGAAGCTCCCTAACCTGTGGACGAGAATATACTGTTCTTTTTGTGAATGGAAAAGGTATATTCATCAACTTGTGTCTCTTTGCTTTTATAGAAGAACGGAGTCTTTAGCAGAAAGGGATCACATGTTTGTCCTTTTCTGGTGGGGACACCGGACCCTATATGTTCACACTTGTGTCTGAGAGTAACCCGGCCCGTTGATTTTTGGTTGAGTAATTAAGCTTTAGTTTATGATTTTTGGTTCAAATTATTTAAATTGCTTTTTGGTAGGAACCCAATATGTTCACATCATTTTCTTTTGCTGCTTTTTTTTTTTCTTTTTGCTTTTTGGTAGGAAAGGTGGAATGAAGAAAGAAATGGGGGCTTGAAATTGAAGTTATTAAACTTCATCTGCAAGTTGATTTTGAAAAAGGATCAAGTCAATATTTTTTAAAATAAAAAGTTAAAACAATATCTTTTAAATTTTTTTAAGTTAATAAATTTTGATCAGGGTCAACTATATTGGAAACTAACTCAAATTTTTGTCTACTAATTATAGAATATTGTCTACTAATTATATCGAGTTTAATAAATATACTAAAAGTTATTCAATTTTGCTTCCTATGTATCTCAATGTATTTATGACTTCTTCATTTAGGCTAATTTCGTGACATTTTCGGCCATGCAATGCTCTCCTCCCTAGCCGCCTTGACAAGAAGATACAATCAAGCTTGGCTCCTCATGGTTTGTGAAGGTAAGTCATTGCTGGCTTCAAGCTTAGTCAAATGATATCATTTCAAACACCCAGCAGTCTTTTCAAGGAGTTGTAAATTTTTTATAAGAATTTTATTGCCTTGTTGAAGCTACCTAAGTCATGTCAAATGACACTCCACAACTCCCTCCAGCCATTTAATGCTAGGGAAGTAGCGAATATAGAGAATTATCTCGAGACCCCTTAACATGGAAGGTGTTTGCAGATGATATTCCTGTTTTGGCGTCGGCATAAACCTCCACTGTATAGTCATTATAAGCTTGCATATGCCCAATGGTTGGCCTTTTAGAGGTCCCTGAATTTCTTACTTTGACCAAAATACATCCAATTCAGAAGAGGGCATGACACGAGGTAACTCTCATTTTCATAAAATTTGACTATGATCAAAATACATCCAATTCATAATAGTGTTTTTAATTCCCGTTCAGACAAGGCAGAGTCTTAAATTAAATGATATGAAAATTATTATAGTTCAAGATGATCGACCTTGGTTTTTTTAAAAATTTAAAATGATATTATTTTAATTTTATTTTAAAAATATCTTAAAATAATATCATTTTAAATTAATTTATAACAATCTAGTTACGCAATTTATATATATTAATTATGGAGATAAGATTGAAAGGGTAACCCGTATAATTTGTGATGCAAGCCTAGAGCCGAGTTACGTACCAAACCAAATTTAATAACAATGCAAATGCTTGGTGTCCTGGTTGAATAGAATGAGAAAGGGGCGTTGCATCCAATACTTGTGGAATAATAAATTTTAGTTGCCCTAGAAGACCAACCAGGTTGACAAAATAATAATTGTGCCTTTCTTTCGTGTTTTATTCATTCATTATCTATAATTTATAATAACTAAAAAAAAAAAAAACAAACATGGTGACTCACTAATAAAATTGAATTATAACACCCAAGAAAGATCCTTGTAATTAACTCTCTCTTTTTTAATTGAATCCAAGATAATAAATTTGAATTTTTTTTTTACCAATTAAATATTGTGATGTATGATACTTTGTAAAAATAATTTTTAGTTAGAAATAATCAAAATAGTTATATATATATATATATATATATATTAGCATATGAAAATTATAATAAAATATAAAAAATATCAATTTAGTATTTTTAAATAATAAATGTATTTTTAAAATATATTTAAACACAGAAATAGAAATGCCCTCGCAATCCGAGCCGAGAGTCGTCGAGAAAGAATGGGTGATACGAGGCGTGCTGAAAAATGCATTCAAAATTCCAAGTCTTGCACATTCCCTTGTCTCATTGGGAGACCTCAAAAGGACCCCACCACAAGGTCACTTTCGTCCTATAACTTGGAGGATAAATACAAAATATATGAAATAAATGGACAGGTCTGTAATCTGCCTGTAGAGAAGAACGAAGCTGTAGCTGCCCCATAGAACACGTTATGTACGGAAGAGGAAAACACGCATCTTCTAGAAATGCCCTTCCACCAAAACACAACATACAGGAGTTAATAACGGCTTGCATTAGATCGTGATAGATCCCTTCTTGTCACAAGGCACACCCGTGATGGATCCCTTCGTGATATATATATATATATTCCATCTTAAAATTACAGTACATGCTCAAAGTTCTCAGTGTCCCTTGCACTATTTAGCTACATACAAATTATTGTAAATTAAAACGGTATAATACTAGAATTGTTCTTACCAAAAAAAACTCGTTAGACATATAGTTAGAGATAAGATTATTTTTTTCATGAAATATATTTAGTATTGAAAGAATCATTAGGGATAAAATGATTTTTTTTTATTTTTTTGCTACAATATAGATGCTGATTTATCTTTTAAAAAATAAAATTTTAACCTTCAAATTAAGAGGTTTTTGAAATAGTTCAAAAAACAATAAACAATGAGAATCCAACCATGCCTATGAAGGGTTTCATCATCTTGTTTTATTTTATTATTATTGAAATAGTTCAAATATAAAATTGCCTTTGAGTTTTAACAAAAACAAGGCTACATATAGAGGTATTTTTGTTGTTTTCATATGCTTACCAAACCTAAACATTCTAATTTAAAAGTTAAGTTTAAGTATGTGGGTCTGAAGTGATTGTCAGATCCAAGAGCATGGGTCTAACAACCATATCAGACTCACGCTACTTGAATCTATCAAAAATATCAAACACACGTTATTTGAATCTAAAAACCATTTTAGACTCGTGAGCTTAATATCAAATTTAGACATTTTAGATCTGACATTATTGTCATATTCAAACGCTTTAGGTGAGATATGGTTATCATAAAAATATAAATTTAAATAATGTAATTAAAAAGAAATAAAGTGACATGACTAAAAAAACAAAAATAAATAAACAAAATCTCCTCTCTTTTATTTTATTTAGAGAGTTTCTTTTAAATAATATTAATTTTTTTTGTTATGCATTTAATTTTTGGAGAGGTTTTTTGATTTATTTAAGGTTTTGTTTTTATCTTTTATATTGATAAATTATGTTTTTGAAAATAAAAAATATTTATTTTTAGATGATATTTTTAATATATATAGCTGTACATGTTATTTTTTTTCC
>NW_011501176.1:0-25615 GCF_000495115.2 Populus euphratica
TTATCCTTGCAATTTAAGTTCTTTAAGTCATCAATCAATCCTTTCATTTATGTGATAGGCCTGCATTAAAAATAGACATTTACCACAAATTATAGGTATCTTATATTATTAGATACATTATTATAAAACATATTTTAGTTAAGGAGTTATTGATACTTCAAGTGCAAAATGATGATATAAAACCATGATAAAAATGCACTTTTAAGTACTAATCACACCCCCCAACCAGCTTATTACTAGTCCCTAGACACTTTTAAGTACTAATCACTCACCGTATCCAACAAAGATGCATTTCTCTATTTTATCATCGAGTTTGGTCCTTCTTACATCTAGGATCTTTGCATATGCCACACAACCAAAGACTCAAAGATGAGTAACACTTGGTTTGTGACTACTCCACGCTTCTTGTGGAGTGATAACTTGTAAACTTCTGGTTAGGCAGTGATTCAGTAGATACACTGTACATGATACAGCTTTAGCCTAGTATTGCTTGGGCAGTTTCTTTTCTTTGAGCAGACTTTTTGCCATGTCAAGAATCATTCGATTCTTTCTCTCAGCTACACCATTCAGCTGTGGTGTATAAGCTGGTGTTGTTTGATGTCTGATGCCTTGTTATGTATAAAAGGCTTCAAAGTCATTTACTGTATATTCTCCACCTTGATCAGATCTCACGGTTCTGATCTTATAGTCACTTTGCTTCTCAATAATTGCTTTAAAATCTTTAAAACAATTGAACACTTCTGACTTCCTCTTTAGAAAGTATATCCAGGTCTTTCTAATAAAATCATCAATGAAAGTAAGGAAGTACCTATTTTGTCCAATCGACATAGGCTTTATAGGACCACACATATCTGTGTGCACTAACTCCAGTGGTTTTTTTGTTTTCCCATTGACTTCTTTGGCAAAACTGGATCTGTGATGTTTGCTGAGGACACAATTCTCACATACTTCTTTTGGATGATCAATGTGAGGCATGCCTTTGACCATCTTCTTGCTTCCTAGCATCTTCAGACTTGTGAAATTCAGATGTCCAAACCTCAGGTGCCAAAGCCATTCTTCACTGTTGGTGATGACACTCAAACACTTTGCTGCATCATATTGGATGTTTAAAGAAAACATCATATTCTTGGACATTTTCACATAAGCAATTAATCTCTATTGTTGTCTGTAATTGTCAAATGACAATTCTTCATGAAAAGTGTATAAACTTTCTCCAGAAGTTGACCTATGCTCACTAAGTTCTGCTTTATGGCTGGGACATAGTAGACATCGGCGATGTAGCTTTGATCGTCATTCTTTAACTTGATTGAGATATTGCCTTTACCTTTGAATGGAACTTTTGAGGTATCTCCAAAGGTGACTAGACCTTGTATGGTCTCATCAAAATCACCAAATAGATCTCGTTAGCCATACATATGATTGCTGGCTCCAGAATCAAGATACCAAATATTCTCTTGATTCTTGTCGAGTCCTTGTTGGAAAAATAATACAGCTGCTCCTCTGTTGTTGGCATCCTCTTCTGCATAATTAGCATGCTCACATACCTCTAATGGTGCTTTCCTTTGACATTTAGTGCTATAGTGTCCAAATTGATTGCAATTATGACATTTATAGTTATTTTGCTCTTGGAATGACTATATCTCCTTCTATGAGTTGAATTTGGCCAAACGGACACTGTAAATCGATCCGAAATGGTTTAAATAGTAGGGAACCGGTTTGACTTTGTAGAAAATGAGTTAGAAATAGGGTGAACCGGTCAAAAAACCAATTATATACATCAGGCGATTTGCTAGAGTTGAACCGGGAATATTCTGGGGAATATTCTGTCGGCTCGGTTGTTGTTGGCTTCGCTTTGCTGGTGGCTCGGCTCACAGCTCTACTCGGCATGAATATGGCGCGCGTGTGACTCATTCGTCTTCAACCTCTAGCGCACGTGGGATGAGTGTGGGCGACAATACAGAATCTTCAGGCGGCGCGTGTGGGCTACCGCTTACTCTGATGAGGCTAATTTTTGCACCAATAAGTTCGTATGGATGAACTCTACATTGTGGAATGATCAAAACTTATTTTTGACAACTTTAAAAATTTAGATATATCCCAAAATACCTTTGTTTTCTGATGAACGAGGTTCTGATACCAATTGTTGGTGGGAGAAACCACTGGTGGTGGCTTTAAAACACTTAAAAGGGATAAAACATACTCTTTATTTCAAGAACAAAAGCTTTGAATACACACCCTCTCTCTTTCTTTCTATGTTTCTCTAAAATTTCTTTACACTTAATTACATAAACTTAGCTACCTATTTATATACGAATTCAAAACAAGAAAATTCAATCTTTAAGTATGAAGACGGCTAGTGATTGGTAGTTGAACGATTGAACAATGACAGTTGATAAATGCTTTCCTTAACCTTCTAGATTGAGTTTAATTCAACATAAACCCGAGAACAAGGCATCTGAACAGATTTACCAAGCTTTAATTCTTCCGTACATACCGCTGGTATCCTTACGATTAATGAGATATAATATCTCCTTCTTGTATTACTGGTTTCTCCAATCCTTCAATGCCAGTTCTCCAATAGTGATTAGGATTAAGTTGTTGCTGCCTTGCTTCCTTCATGGCCCTGCAAATCTCATTCCGCACAATACGGTCATGGCAGACACATTCTTGATCTACTATGGTCTCGACATCAACCACAACAGAAATAATACGCCCAATGCGGCAACCCCTTGTGAGCAGACGACGCTTTTCTGACACAATCGCTGATGATATCTCTGTTTGTTTGGTTAGTGGGACTCCCATGGAAATCAACGTCTCCACCGATTTCTCACGAAGAAAAGTATCCTCATTAAACGAACAAGGAGCTTCAACAGTTCTACTTGAGACCATGTTTCGGAACTCTGGTAGATGCATCTTGTAAATTCGAATTCGACCCGACACCAGGCCGTAGCATGTAACGGCGGAGAACATTCAGAAGATTGAACTTGACTGCTCGTTATTACAGGCGCATAACGCAAACCTCGTTCTCTGAGAAGACGGAAAAATGATCCATTTGCGAATTCGCAGCAGTTCATAACCTTTACTAAATTCCCCTCTCGCGCAGGATTTGTAGCGAGTAGGAGCGGACATGATGATGATGATGATGATCAGAGCTAGCTGTTTGGTTGGTAAAAAAGACAGTAATGAAATTGTTTAATTCTACTATGGTTAGCCTAAAAATTTCAATTCTGTTTGGAATTGCGTCTTCAAAGCCATGGTTTGGCACCAAATCTTAGCTTTGAAGAGTACTGATTTCTTAAAACCATGGTTTCTTAAACATCTACTTAACCTTATTTTTTCCAACTCAACTAAGCACAACACTTAGATTGGTAACGAACAAAAGCTTTAACAATGCTAGAAACTAAGTACAGCCAGAGCAAAAGCTAACTTATCACACATTGATCATAATTCTAGATGGCAATACTGTCGGTGCAACTAGGACCTGTCAAGTTCAAGACTGCCTACCATCTTTATTATTACATATACTGGAAGAAGTGCACTTCTTAGAACAACATGAAGTCATCCTTGATTTCAGGTAACGCTCTGTTGTTTAACAAAATGCACTACCCTATCTTTTTTACAAAGAAAACTAATAGAAGTCATCCAGAAACAAGTTCTCGACAGATCCGAAGCTTTCCAGATTCCCAATCCTTGAGAAATTAGTCATTGATCCACCCAAAAAATCAAGGGGTGAGTCATTTGAGAAGGCAGTGGTGTCATAGATAAACGACAAGCCTGCGTTGTCAACCACAGGATAGTTCACATAAAAGGAGCTGAGTTTGCTGACTTCATAATCGTGAGCAACAAAGTCATTGACAGCATTTCTAGCTATATCAGTATATACATTTTGGTCCGAGGCCTTCTTAGCTTGGATGATCTGAGAAAACATCAAGAACATGTAGCTATTAGCATTCAAGAATAGCTAAAATGCTTTCTAATCGTAATGTGACCATCAATCTAAAGGTTTAGAATAGCAGCATACATAGTTCTGACTTTGATTATCTTGGTATACCATAATGAAGTCTCCTAACTCTAATCCATGAGCGCTAACGAAGTCCCCTGCGAGAATTTGATACAAGATTGGTGATTTATCGCTCTATGGAAAAACAAATTGAAAGGGGAAGTTTACAAGGCAATCGAGGTTGTACCAGTGTTTTCAAGCACATACATTCGACTATTGTTATTAGGCCAGTACCTGCTTACAAAAAGTAAAGTTAAATTCACGAGTCCAGCAAGTATGTTTTGATCAAGTTCTTGTTTGAAGCTCTACACAACTTCCATGTTCAAATGACTATATATATATATATATATAAATGTACGATGTCAATCTGTCATTTAAAGGGAATGGGAACTTGTACCTGTACTTGAAGCTCCAAGCATGTAGACCATCTAAGTCATCCATCCTGATAAAAATCCCCTCCTTAGACTCAAGAGCAGGGAGGTGTGCCTCGGCTGCTTTCTGAAATATCGGGCCATCGGAATAAAAAAAAGGTTCCACCAGGAAAGAAAGTCACAGATTAAATTGTTGCACAATGGAGATATATTGATAATGAAAAGACAAAGTCCAAAATATATGAATCTTGACGAAAAGGAAATTCAGAATACAGTATTAATTAGACCTTTGGGAGTATCATTCTCCTCAGAGAGCTTACATCACTGTTCTTAAGTTCCTTTTGGAAAAGGAATCTCAGTCTCCTTGGATCAATGGCCTATGGCATAAGATCATTTGGAATCGTCAATAATTTAAGAAAATTCATCACATCATCAGTCTAAATTGTAACTGAGAAATACAAAGTAAACAACAAGGTTGATTTGTCCAACATGTGAGTAGCTCAAACCAAAGCAAGATTAATATATAGGAAATACATGTGGCAATGCTTCACCATGCATGTGTCTCGGTGTCTTGCAATTGACAAAATTGCAAAACATCAAACACTTTATGCATTTGGTTCTACCACATTCAAAAATAAATGACAAGCAAATTCAAACTGGAAGTTAGGGAAAACGAATCTCGACTGAATTACTCCGCCAACGACCGGTAGATAATAAGGATTACAAACTAATGGTAGAAGAACAGTTAGCTTGCAAGATATTTTACCTTATGAGACCATGAATGTTAATTTACATGCTGCCGGAATAAATGAAACAGCTCAGTAACCTATCAGTTCTATAAATTAAGAGTTCTGACAACACCGGCCGCCGCAAAATTCCCCAAAATCATGGCACTTGTTTTGCTCATGCAGTAGACACATGAAGCAGCTCTATGGAGTCATATACATATCAGTCACTTTATTTCAATTTTCCACACCATCCCATGATTTTGAGAAGGCAAATAATTGGAATGCATAAAACATCAATCGATCACTTACAGATCTTGGTTTCCCTTTCAACCAAGAAAATCAAACTAGTTTTATTTCCTATAATAATTCTTCAATTCTAATTTTATTTTCTTAATGGGAAGTTCTATTTATATTAAAGAGAAAACTCGTGTCTAGCGTATGATTAGCCTCAAGATTCTCAAACCCTATCACATATCAAATCCGTTCAGTTGTTGTTGAAAAAAGCACGTCTTGGGGGCAAAAACATCATAGCTAGTTCACAGTCAAACAAAATGGGATAGCAATTTCCAACAAAAATTAAAGTTTAATCGAATATGGATGAAAGAACAGAAACGAACCACTTAGCGTAAGCTTACCTTGAGCAACACAACATCAAGCTGTCCAAATAGGTCAAAAGTTGTAGGAAATCCAACACAATTTATGATAATGGCATATGACAGTTAAGTTGATTCAATATATATTAAAACTATATATAAAAAGGAAAAGCTTCTCACACGTGCGGGGAGGTAAGAAGGGTCCTGAAGAGAGAAGGTGGGCACGTCCAAGTTAGTGGTGTTAGAGCAGGAAGCATTAGCAGAAAAGGAGAGAAGGTGATTGATAGTAGAAGATGATCTCCTCTGTCTGGGCATCCTTTTCTTCCTTTTAATCTCAAAACCCACCATAGAACCAGCAAGGTGATCAGGGTTCGACCCTTCAATAACAAGATCCGAGCCCCCTTCAATATTGGGAGTCTGCTTATTGTCCCCCTCCTCAGTGACACCTTCTCCACCTGCCATCCAAGCACAGGCCTCGGGTTTCTCATGAACCAACCCTTGGTGCATCATCATTAGCTAACAGGTTTTTTTTTTTCTTTCTAATTTCTATTTCTTTTTAATAAAAAGATAAAAAGGAAAAGAGTGCTAGTAGCCAGTGAATAGTGAGGGTGTGCTTTAGCTAGATTTCAGTGAGAGAGATTGTGACTGCCTCTCTCACTGTGTAGCTGCGCAGATCGAAACTACCGGTGATCGACGCTCGGCAGTCACGAAATGGGGGGTTTTCTTGACTTTCTTGTATGCCGTGAGTGTTTAAATTAAGAGATCATCAAGAAAAAGTAGAGCTGGGTCTTTTCTATTTTTAGCAGTAAGGGTTTTTGTATTGATTTCACTGCCTGGTTTTTATGCCATTTGTGTTTCTTTCATTCATGCTCTCACTCGGATCTTTCGTTCCCATTACCAATCTTTATTATACTTAATTTTCAAAATATTGAAACAAGTAACATGGGCCTGGCTGGTGAGAGTCGCTAAACTGAACAAGGTAGGGTTAGGGTTTAGTCTGTACATTGAGGTGGTTATGGTGACAAATGTGCAAAGCGGATTCATGGTTGCTTCTTAGGGATCGATCTCTTAGTGTGACATAATGGTCTTGTAGTCTTGTAGATGTAGAATTAACTAGAGTTAAGATACTTTGGTTAGTAGCTATCTAGGGTTAATATTGAGAAAAGAGAGTGGAGTATGGAGGGTGGAAAAGAATAAAAATGCGATAAAGAGGGAGGGGTGGTGGTGGTGGTGGTTAGGGAGTGGCCAAGAAAAGGTTGACGAATGGAGGGTGAAGAGAAAACAGGTGTTGCAAAAGCTCTGATTACTGCGTGAGAAATCAATGGCGTTTTTTGGACTCCGTCTTTCTATGTACAAAAAAACAACGCCCCCTTCTCTCTCTTCTTTCTCAAAGACAGGACTCGTCGTTTTTTTGAATTTGAAAGAGGGAGACAGAGATGAACCACTACATAGGTGTCTTGTGTCTTGGCTTCATTGCGCGCCAATTCCAGGGCTTCTTGGTGCTATTTGTGTCTTGGGTGTGATGCTCCTACCAGAAACCACTGTGCGAGTGTAACAAGAGTATTTACAAGGGGAAAATCAACACCAGATTTTATTTTTTTTAAATCAAAGAAACATACTGTTTATTACCATGAAGATTATGATTTAGCGTCATTTAAACTCAATCAGTATTTTATAAAAATTTAAATTTTTTATTTAAAATTAATTATTTTTTACCTTCTTAATTTGTTTTTATAGGTTGATATCAAAAATAAAAAAATATTAAAAAATATTATTTTTATAAATTTCTAAACCAAAAATACTTTTAAAAACAACTATTCCACAATAAAAAATAATATCTTAACATCATTCATATCTAACTCTTTTTATAATTTGGTGTCAATATATATGTCCATTCCCTAAAAATTATTTGGGATTGTAGTTTTTTTTTTTTTTTGAAGAAAAGAAGAAGAAAGCTACACTACTTGTATCAAATAAAAAAATAATAATATATAAATGACAAACTATACATGGTAGCGAGGGGTTATTTGGATTCAGCAAAAACACCATCCACGTACCGGTGTTTCTCTTTCTCTTTTCATCGTGTTGATAATAACCAGCAAAAGTTTTGGATTCCATAACGTCTGAAAATCAGCCACGTGCTCACCATGCAAAGATGCATATATGATGCCATACTAAAGGAGCTAGAATCAATCACATACCGCACCCGAAAGCAATTAATAAATATTTGCAATAACGCAATCAGAGCATCTAATTTCAGAAGTATTTTTTAATTAGAAACAAATTTTTGTCAAAGATTCCATTAGAAAGTATAAATTCTTAAACCAGTGTTCAGGTAATCCCCAACTAGAAAATAATAATTATTAAAAAAAATTTGTAATTACAAGTGAAAATTCTCAGCAAATGGATGAGAAACTTGAGTAAATTAAAGAATAAATTTGTGCGTGCAAATATTAACAGTGGGGCACACCCGCTCTTAATAATGAATTTATAACTAAAAAAATAATAAATTATAAAAAAAATTTCTTTATGGCTAGTTGAAAGTTTTTGGGTACGAAATCTAAACAAAATAATAAAAATTTTATATACATTAAAAATACCAACAAATAGGGATATAACAGAAAACATAAATAAGTAACATTTTCATAAATAAAAACAAAATCTCCTCTCCCTTTTTAAGCTTGAATTGATGATTTGGAGGACGAACAAAGCTCGAGTTTTTTTTTTCTTTTTCTTCATAATTTTCTTCAAAATCTCTCATTTGCAGTGGCACAGGGATTGAAACCTAAGTGAGTTTGACTAATGAAAACCAAACAAATTAGAAAAGAAACTCAGGAGAAAGAGAGAGCGAAGTTCGAAGTTTGTTCGCCTAAAGGAAAAAAAGTAATGATATTGATTTTGGGTTAATTAGTAAGGTAAGATATTCTTTTACCATTGATTCTATTTTTACTCTTGTTTTGCTTAAGGATTGAAAATCCTCAAATTTAGAAGGTTTATGATATTTTTGTATTGAAATGTTGATTTGGGATAATTTTATTAATGGTATGTTATAAAAATGGTTTAATTTGGCTAATTAACACCTAGAAAAATACCCCTAAATCTTTGAAGTTTAGGGTTTTTGTGAATTTAAAAGAAAAATAGTAAATTGTTCAAATGTATTAGTGATGGAGATGTGGTTTGCATGTTTGTCGTGGTTCATTGAAAGTATACTTAGGTTTTTTTTATTTTGACATTTCAATGATGTTAAAGAATAATTGAGGTTCGTGTTGAATATTTCAATAGGGATTTCTGAGAGTTTTTTATTATTATTGTTACATGATGGAATTATGAAAAAATAGCTAAATTGGATGGATTGTTGGCATTTTAAATAATGTTTTTTTTTAAAAAAAAACTTGATTGGTATGATGATGTTGGTGTGTATAATAAACTATATGGTATTGGTTATGGTTGTGAATTATGGGGGAAAAGAAGTATAGAAATTAGTGGAATTATATAAGTTTTGATGTTATAATGATGTTAAGGTTGCTTAAACTTGATCATGATAATTGTAAATTAGTTTTTCAAGGTGTGAACCATGATTTGTTATGTTTTAGGAAAGTTGTGTATGTATGTGTTTATGTAATGGATGGGTTAGTTAAATGCACATTATCTGTTTGAGAAACTATGAAAATGATTGTAAATCTAATTATGATAAATAAGACATGATTGTTAAGTTTTGGAGAAATTGAGTATTTGGAAATTAATTATAGTGATGGAAACTCTATAGTAGCTAGCCATATAGGAAATTTTAGAAGATTTGAAAAATATGATTAAATTATATTAGTTTTAGATATCCTAATGGTATAGGAATGTTTAAACTTGTAATTTATTGCATGATTGCATACATATAAAATGTTTTTTTTTTTAATAAAGGGATGTGGAATCCTAGGTTTGTTGTGGTTGAGATGTTTATTGACTAAATATTTGGTTATTTAGTGTTTGAGAATGTATGAAGTGAGAAATAATTGAAGAAATTTGATAATCTAAAGATATGTACTTAGAAGCGGCTGAAATTTAGTTTTGAGAATTTTAAAGAATTGATATTAATTTTTGATTAACTTATATGGTTGTGATTTTTCATGTCTGATTTTAAGTGTAAATGGTGTAGGGTTGATTGTTATGTGTGTAGCTATGAGACATGAAAATGAAATTACACAAGTGTTAAAATTTTGCATGTTGAATATATTTGACTGTTTGAGCATTGGGTTGGAATTGTAAAAGTATGAAATTTCTATGTTGAAATCCTAAATTAATAATGTGAATATTAATTATTGGTTTGTAATGTATTGACATTAAATTAAAACTTGAAAATATAAAAGTCTGAGGAATATTTTGATGGCATAAATACTTATAAATCATAATATTGATTGATATTTATAATGTGTTTGGATATTAATTGGAATGTTGAGATGAATGAAGATTTTTATGGTTGAGTTTTAATTCGATGAATATTAAATAATGGTTGTTATGAGTATAGAAATTTAATGAAATCATAGAATAATGGAAACTTCAAGGTTGGAATTTTAATTAAATTAATGAGCATTCATAAAATACTTTAATTATGTGTAGTAGTAGTGAGATGCTAAATTGTCTTCTTGAATATGAAATTGATAATTATGTGTGGGGCTAAGTTGAAAGTTAAACAAATAATTAGAAGTATATTTAGTTAAAAGAACATAAATTGTTATAATTTGAGAGTTGTAGAAGAAGTGTTCGAAGTGAAACTCAACTTCTCAAGAGTATGTAAAGTAGGAGCTTAAGGTAATGATCACTTAGTTGCCTCTTTAATTATTTAAAATACTTTAATAATAGTAGAATGCAATGAAAATCATATGGATGTTATACAATTATACATTTTGAAAAGCTATGCTTACCAAGTTGAAAAGTAATATGTAAAATTTATTCAATCATAATGATGATAATTAAAATGTTATATTTGACTTTAATAGTAGTAATCAATATTTATTTATGATCAACCACAATGGTAATAGCTAATATTTAAATTATAACTGACCATAATGACAATAACCAATATGTAATTATATTTAATTGTAATGTTCTTAACCAATATATAATTATGATTTATCATAAAGATGGTAACCAATATGTAAATTGAATCCAAAAAAAAAATATGAATTGTACATTAACCATAAAGGTGGACCTTATACTATAAGATTTTAATTTAACTGCATGAGAAGGGACTATTGTTGGAAATGATATAAAGCTAGATATTTAAATAAGGATTATAAAATTCAAATGAAGCTAGTCATTTGGATAGCAGCTATAAAATTCAAATGATTTCAGTCATTTGGATGGAGGCTATAAAACTTAAATGAAGCCAACCATTTGAAAGGGGGTTATAATATGAAATTAAATCAATTATTTAGACATGGGTTATTGATTAAAATGAGATGAATCAGCCTATAAATAGGAGTCATAGATTAGAAAGTATTTAGCTGGTCACATGAATAAGGATTATGGATTTTAAAAAAATTAATTGAATATTTATTTTGAATTGATGGGTAATGTTAATGTGCTGAAGATCATATGAAAATTTTTTTGAATCAATGAATGACAAAATAAGGCTAAGAATCACATTATAATTGTTTTGAAATAGTTAATGGTATTAAAAAGCCAAAAATAATGAAATACTGTTATTAAATAAATATATAAATGAGCAATAAATAGACCTAAAGTATGATGAGATTGAAAAATAATATATAAAACATATAAGGACTAAAATATAACATGGATAAGCCTTAAAAGTCATAAAGTATATTGAGATTGAAGAATAATATAGATGAGCTATAATTGGTATAATAGATGATGGAATTAAAGATTAATATAATTCATCATTAATGATACCATAGAAGTCAAAATGAGTTCATGAAATTAGAGGGTTAAATTTGATATAATAGGCATTGAGGTGAACAAATGAAATTAGTTTTATAAAAAAAAATAATGAAATAGGCATTGAAATAAATGAACATAAATGATGAATCAAAGTACTATCCACAAATGTTAAGGGTGCTATCTAGTTTTATAAAATCAAAGTATGACTTATAGGTATGGTAGAGGATAATGAATTCTAAACGAGTTTAGACTGTGAATTAAGAGTATTTGTGATAATTTTATAAAATATGTTTAATTAAAATACAAACAAAAATGATTGTGTTGCTATTCAAATACGATTAATTTAAAATATATATCATGAATGTTTTAGAATGGCTAGGATTAACCCATAAAGTCATGATTCACCTTACTGGGATGGATCCATTTTAATCAATAGACAAACTAATGGTTAGAAAAACACAAAGCCGTAGTAATAACAAACAAATAAGCAATATGGTTTACCTTAGATAAGGTGTATTAAGGTTGGTATTGTATTTTCTATACACAACCATTTCTTTTATCTAGACTTTTAAAATCAGTTGTTTAAAACAAAATTGGGAACTATTGATTTGATGACTAATTGATGAGTGGGTAGCCAACTCTTGACTTGGTGACAATCATTATTTTCTCTTGTCTGCCTAAAACATCATTGCTAACGTCAAAATTGGATCCACTCGAAAACATGAAAGTTGTAGGCAATTGTCTCAGCTTTCTTTTGTAAAGAATTCAGCTCATTTGGACTTCTAGAACTCCAGATATGGCCAAAATACTGAACAGTGCTCGGGCTGGAGGACAGCTTCGAGCTTCTTTGTTGTTACAATAATTTGGACTTGAAAATGGCCTTTTTAGATCTTGGGCTCCATATGAAAGTTGTAGGCCTATGTCTTACCTTTCGATCCATATAAAATAGACCTAAATCTGAGATCTATAGCTCTAGATATGACCCAATTACCGAACAATGTTCTGGTTTAGATTGCACCGACATCTCTTTTCTAATTTTGGTCATCTCTTTGCCCTTGCAATTTAAGTTCTTAAAGTCATCAATCAATCCTTTCATTTATGTGATAGGCCTACATTTAAAATGAATATTTACCACAAATTAAAGGTATCTTATATTATTAGATATATTATTATAAAACATGCTTTAGTTAAGGAGTTATTGATACTTCAAGTGCAAAATGATGATATAAAACTATGATAAAAATGCACTTTTAAGTACTAATGACACCCCTCAACTAGCTTATTACTAGTCCCTAGTAATCAAAGCGTTAAAATAGAAATTTTTTTTGCAAATTCCACAAAGCAAGGTATTCGTCATTTAACTTCCATTAATCTATCCTAATAAACAAACTCTCGTTAAATTTATATACCTGCTAAATACCTCTTAACAAGATATTCATAAACCTTTTTTTTTGCTCAATGTATCAACACATAATTATGGGGCTTTTCTTGGAAGAAAACAAAATTTTTGTTCTAATGTTTAAGGTTAACTTCCTTGGGTTGGGTTTATTATTTTTGTCTTTTTTTTTTCTTCTTGTTTTTTTTTTTTTAAAAAAATATACATATAATTTAAAAACACCATGCATCTTTAACCCATGTAACGAGCTTTCAGCTAATGACTACCAGACCAGTTGGTCTTAGGGCATTAGGTGTTAACACACCCCTACGAGCTTAGTAACTCGGGTCGCAGATATTGATATGTAGATAGTGCAATGTTTGATTTCCTTAAGCTTTTCTCCTCAACCCATGTAACAAGCATTGAGCCAATAGCTCCCAAGTCAGTTGACTTTAGGGTATTAGGTGTTAAAACACCCCTTCGGGCTTAATTGCTTAGGTTAGGGAGGCTACGAAACCAAACTTATCTACATTTTTATTATTATCATTTTTTATTTTTTTTTCTTTTTTTTTTCTTTTTTTTTTAATTATATACAATCCCTTTCCTTTAGTTGTTACCTTTAACAAAAGAACATAAATAATGTAATAATCCAATGTGCAACCCACAATCATATGTTAAAGTGTGTGTGTGAAAATTAAGGTTTAAGAATACATGTTAAACGAGTATATGAGCAGAATTAAGTGATAATAATGCGAGAGTTTGTAAATCTGAATATTTCAAGAAGTATTATAATAGACCTTGTTAAGAATGGTTACTAAGATACGTCTCAAGAGTCACTTTAACAGAAGAGGTCCTTTACTCTGCCATCCTAGTAACAACAATTATGTACATGCTTTATGAAATGAAAAATAATTTTTTTTTTATCAACTACTACCCTCTCCCCCCAACCAAAACGAGACATTGTCCTCAATGTTTAAAGGTAGAAAGATAGAGTATAGAAGATATCACCTGAAATAACGAACACTAACAAACCTGAAACACACGGAAACAAATAAAAGTAACAACAAAATACAATAATAAAACCAAAAGACACAAAGATTCACAAATGAAGGCTCAAATCCAATGTAAGCTTTTTACGGCTTTCCTTAGTTGACCAATTTATGCGACTCATGGAAGGATCAATTACAGGAATGAAAGATTGTAGTTGGTCAATTAATTGTTCAGCAGTAGCAGTAGAGATTATGATTTGTCGTGCAAAAGATGTTAGAAATTCATGTTCCACAGCATGATCAAGAAAAGACAACAACTTATCATAATAACCATTAACATTTAACAAACCTATGGGTTTATGGTGAATGTGCAGTTGAGCCCAAGAGGAAATATGAAAGATCTCTTCCAATGTACCTAGACCACCTGGTAAAGCAATGAAGGCATCATCATGGTTAAACATTGCATTCATTCGAGCCGACATTATGGAGACCTGAAGTTCCTCTCCTATTGTTTTTCCAATGATGTCCCCTTGTGCTAAAGCTTCGGGGACGACCCTCAAAACTTGACTACCTCCTAAAAATGCAGCTATTGACACACCTCCTATTAACCCAAGACTGCCTCCCTCATACACTAAATGAATCTTTCTCTCAGCTAGCACTTGACCAAGATGATTGGCTGATTCTAAAAACTCCTTTTCTTTCCCAGGACTAGATCCACCGAAAACACAAATATTTCTTATATGATGACCTGAGGAACTTGCCATTTCTACACACTTTTGTATTTGTTGAATGTATGGGTTGAGTAGAAATGAAAGGAAGGAAGAGGGGATTTTATAGATGAGAAATTAAAAAGCTAATCAAACCACCAATATGTAGGCCAGCTGGAGTCTCACACACACTCTTTCTCTCTCTTTCTCTCTCTTTATTGTTTCTCTTTAAAAAAAAAATGTATGTATAGGTGGTTGTGATTGTGGCTCACATCTTCCCTTGGTTTTACGTCTAAGAACGGCTTAAACGCCCTCTATGGGTCGGGGATAGGCTTCCCATCTAGTTTTCTTAAAAACTAGCAAACAAGGTCTTTTTTTTGTCAGATTCCCAAGACTATGTCAAGCATGTTCTTTATGAAAATGGGTTAATAAGTCATGAATTGCACGATACTTATCTCGACTATGATGAGACTTAAGAGTCAATAGAA
This sequence comes from Populus euphratica, assembly GCF_000495115.2. Classification (NCBI taxonomy): domain Eukaryota; kingdom Viridiplantae; phylum Streptophyta; class Magnoliopsida; order Malpighiales; family Salicaceae; genus Populus; species Populus euphratica. The sequence continues at coordinate 15,144 of NW_011501176.1, forward strand.
GATTATCTAAAGACTCTCTGTGTTTTGAAATAAATCCCACCTTTTGACAATTTTCACAGTTTTTGCAGAATGCATGTGACTCCTTGAATATGGTGGGCCAGTAAAATCCACTTTGTAAGATTTCTACAGTCCTCTTTTTTAACGAGAAATGATCCCCACGTGCCTTAGAGTGACAAAATTTAATGAAATTACTTACCTCATTATCGGGAAAGCATCTTTGATTAGGACGATAATTGAATAAGTAAAGGTCATCCCAATAAAAGTTTTGCACGTTGCTCAAAAATTTTCTTTTGTCTTCGGTACTCTAGTGAGCTAGCAAAAATCCTGAAGCAAGAAAATTGATATTTTTAGCAAACCAAGGCATTGAACCAAGAGAAAGTAGAGATTCATCAGGAAAATAATAATTGATTGGTGTGATGTCGGGTGTCGAATCTATTGTCACTTTTGATAAAAGATCCGCATCAACACTTTCGGTGCCTTTTTCATCATCGATGTCTTCCTGATTGGTCATGGCATGAGAAAATGGAAGTGCTGGCAGGGAATCAGTCTTTTCCTTGTAATATTCAGATTCAACCCCTTCCTTACCCTTAGAGATTGACTCATCATCTTTCTCATAAGGTTCAAGAGTGGGTTTTTTAATAACCTTACCACTGCGAAGAGTGATGACTGATTTGACTTGATCCATGTGTTGACTTCCAGAACTACTTGCATTTGCATTGTATTGCCCTTTGGGATTTTGTTGTGGTTGAGATGGAAACTTACCTTTCTCTTGAAAATTGAGAGCACATGTGAATTGAGTGTTGATTGTTGATTGTCTCTTGCTTTTCAATGAATGCATACAAAGTTTCCTCAAAATTTCTTGTAGGAGGTGGAGCATGAGGAGGTACATATCCATGATAATTTTAGAAATTATGGTGTGCTTGAAACTGTGGTTGTGAAGTTTTTGCATTGTCACTCTTCCAACTGAAATTTTGGTGATTTCTTTAACTAGGGTTGTATGTTTGCAAATATGGGTTATGATTGGGCCTATCGAAACTGTTTAAAGTATGAGCTTATTCATGGAGACATTCCTTAAAAGAAGGCAAGGTTGGACAGTTACTAGTTGAGTGTTCATTTGTTTCACATATTTAACATATAATGTTTTCAATAGATTTAAATTGAGCACTCCTTTTCAATTCTAGTGCCTCGAGTTTTCTAGCTAAAGATGCAAACTTGGCTTGGAGGTCATCATCTTCCCTAAGGTTGTACATACCTCCACTAGATGTATGAGGTTGAGTTTTACTCGGTGCCTCATAAGTACCCGCGGTGTCCCAATTTTGAGCATTTTTGCCTCATATGTACTCGCAGTGTCCCAATTTTGAGCATTTTCAGCTAACAAGTCTAAGTACTCCATTGCTTCATTAGGGTCTTTATCTTCAAAAGTTCCATTGCACATCAATTCAACCATTTGCCTATCTTTAGGTGTTAACCCTTCATAGAAATGTGAAACCAATCTCCATGTTTCAAAACCATGATGAGGGCAAGTACTAAGCAAGTCTCGATACCTATCCCAACATTGGTAAAATGTTTCTCCTGGTTTTTGAGTGAAAGTAGTGATTTGTCTTTTGAAAGAGTTTCTTCTGTGAGATGGAAAAAACTTTTTTAAAAACTGTTGTTGCATTTCATCCTAAGCACGAATGGATCTTGGTCTCAAATTTTGTAGCCATGTTTTAGCTTTATCTTTTAATGAAAAAGGAAAAAGCTTTAATCTGATAGTGTTCATGCTACAATTTAAATTATTATATGTGTTGCAAACCTCCTCAAATTCCCTTAAATGCAAGTATGGATTTTCCAATTCTAAGCCATGAAAAGAAGGTAAAAGTTGAATAATACCTGGTTTAAAATTAAAATGAGATGCATCGGGAGGAAAAACTATGCATGATGGTGCACTTATTCTTGTGGGATTCATGTGGTCTCTAAGTGTTCTAGCATGGTTATTCTCATTATTCTCATTATGAAGTGATTGATTATCTTCTTCGGCTATATTTTTTGAAAATCATGAGGACACCCTACAAAGTCTACCACTTGATGTACGTGACCACACTCTCATGCACGTGTAGGAATAAAATAAAAAAGAAGAAGAAAGCAAAAGAAGGAGGAAGAAAACAAATAGAATAAAAGGAAAAAGAAAACAAAAGAAGAAGAAACAAGAGAAAAGAAACAAAGTTATATATAAGAAAAGTGAAAAGAGAAAATAAATTAAATAATACAATTTATACAAAACTTACCTCCCCGGCAACGTCGCTAAAAACTTGACACGACTAAAAGATTGATGTCTTCTCCCAAGTGCAGGAGTGTCGAAGTAATAAATAACCCGGCAAGACCGGGGTCGAACCACAGGGAGGTTAATTGTACAAATTAAGTCGAACCACAAGGAGGTTAATTGTACAAATTATAAACAATAATTATAAACAACAACAATAGTAACAACAACAACAACAATAATATTAGTAGCAATAATAATAATAATAATAGTACTAGTAGTAGTAGTAGTAATAATAATAATAATAATAATAATAATAATAATAATAATGATGAGAACTTGGAGATGGAAAATTAATGTAAGGATTAAACAATAATAATAATAATAAAGAAGAAGAAGTTGATGAGAACTTTGAGATGAAATATTAACGTAAGGATTAAACAATGATAAAAACAAATGTCAAGGTTAAAGGTTCCACTAATGGTATGTCAAACAAGTATAGTATAAACTCTTATTATTCAATTGGAAACCACACACAAAGGAGGTTCCAATCAGATTATAGATTGTTAACATGATTACATTAGTCATCTTATTCGATTAATGCTAATACTTGTAAATCTCGTCAAGCATTCATGATTATAACTTATGTTAACAACAAATCAAGTTCCTTTCATAGCTCAGGTGTCGGTTATACCATACAGTATGGGCTATGAAAGTATCAAGTATTTGTTGTACCAAGTGTTATACAACATAAATCAAGATTAGTCATTTAACAAGCAAAGTATTAAAGAGTGAACAAGATAACAAATACAAAACATGTTAGTATCAAACATTAAAGTCCATATTAAGTTTACACTATACTTATTCTTACACCATTAGTGTAACATTTTTACCTTGACATAATAAACTTAGCTAGACATAATAAAAGAAAGAAAAATAAATAAACAAAATAAGATAAAAGTTAACTAAGTAAATGAAAGGAAATGAAAGGCATAAACTTGATATTAATGAAAGCAAAGCATAAATATTATAAAAAATACAAAGAGAGAAAGCAAGAACATGATCTTGATTTGGAAACCAAGATGCCTAAATGCATGGCAAATGCCTCCTTTTATAGGCCAAAATTGGGAACTATTGATTTGATGACTAATTGATGAGTGGGTAGCCAACTCTTGACTTGGTGACAATCCTTATTTTCTCTTGTCTGCCCAAAACATCATTGATAACGTCAAAATTGGATCCACTCAAAAACATAAAAGTTGTAGGCAATTGTCTCAGATTTCTTGTGTGAAGAATTCAGCTCATTTGGACTTCTAGAACTCCAGATATGGCCAAAATACTGAACAGTGCTCGGGCTGGAGGACAGCTTCAAGCTTCTTTGTTGTTACATTAATTTGGACTTGAAAATGGCCTTTTTAGATCTTGGGCTCCATATGAAAGTTGTAGGCCTATGTCTTACCTTTTCATCCATATAAAGTAAACCTAAATCTGAGATCTATAGCTCTAGATATGACCCAATTACTGAACAATGTTCCGGTTTGGATTGCACCGACATCTCTTTTCTAATTTTGGTCATCTCTTTGCCCTTGCAATTTAAGTTCTTAAAGTCATCAATCAATCCTTTCATTTATGTGATAGGCCTGCATTTAAAATGAACATTTAGCACAAATTAAAGGTATCTTATATTATTAGATATATTATTATAAAACATGCTTTAGTTAAGGAGTTATTGATACTTCAAGTGCAAAATGATGATATAAAATCATGATAAAAATGCACTTTTAAGTACTAATCAATGCACATAATATACATAAACCAAGTTTGCTTCTCATGGAAGAATAATATGTTATAAGCAATTCATTAACTTGATTCCCTTAAAATCCATCAAAAGTAGCAGCTAGCCAAGTACTAGAATTATAAAGTGGATGAATTGATGAATCTGGTCCATGTTTTTCTACCATCAAAGTTTTGAAATTATCCTATAAATAATTAAAGTATTATTTGGTTACTTTCACAAACTAATAATAGAAACAAAAATACAACTTAGGAATACTTATTATAAAACCTAAAATATTCACCATAAAACTTCTTATTTGCTTTTTCTTGATTTGATACTTTTATATAATAAAATTTTATTAAATTATTAAATTTAATTTTGAAGATAAAAGTAAAAGTGAATTTATAAGATAATTTACTAAATGTCACATATGATTTGCATATGGAATCAAGCCATTAATATGCTTGGTTGTCGAGCCTTGAACTTTTTTGTGTTGTGTTTTGATGTAGGAAGCAAATAACCTTTTGATTTCCTCTTGCTTAATAAATTCTATATTTTGTACATAAATGTCCCTAAGGACATTATCAAGTTTGTGCTTGGACCACACCTCAATATTCTTCAATTTAGCTTTTTTTAATGAAAAATATATGAGAGTCATACCAAAATTACACAAGCTATATCATAAAAAAGAATAATAACATCAAGCTTATGTGATTATAGTCCTGCTTTGGAAAGTATTCACACATTATTTAAATTTTGTTCACGTAGCAGCACAATACTTATTCTATAATTTTCTAATTATAGTTGCATTTTATGGCCTCGGACAAAATTGATCTCGAATCAATTTTAAATAAATTAATTATGTTTGTCAATAATTAGATTATGGAACCTCAAATTTTTATTTTTGTTATTCCAAATTTCTCAAACCATGCATCAAACAATATCATCCATTAAGGATTCATTTTGAGTTGTTTCCATTTAAATAACAAATACTTAAAAGATAAATATATTTGTGGAATCATAAAATGTATAAGCATTTTAATAGATCCTTACTTGTTCTCTTCAACATCTCAGTCAATTATTATTTTTTATTTGACCAAATCAATTTGTGATGGTATGTTAGATTTATCTTCTAAATTATATAATGTGTTTACCATATTTATGTGAAGAACGAGTTTCTTTTCACATTCAGTCTTTAAGTCAATTATATAATTTATAGGTTATATATATAGGACTGCAAGTTGTGAGAATTTTGAAGGAGTTGAGGCTAATAACTTGAGACAAAATTACAGTGCAAATGTTATTTATGCTCATAAAAGTAAATAATATAACATTAAAGAATAAGATGTTGCTGAAAGAAAGAGCTAGCAATAATAACATATTTGATAATTTCAAAAGGTTATACAATATGACGAGTAAATTCAATATTGGTGATAAGGGAAAGATAATTTAGATTTTGCAACAATCACTTATTATACAAGATGTTGCTAAACCAAATAGAGCTTTAAAAAGATAAGATGAAATAAACAAGCCAAGTAATCCTCACAACAAACTAATTGTGAGAAAGTGTCTTACATATGGAGAGTTAGGGTATCATTCCAATGATTATAGATTATATAAATCAGTTAACTTGATCAAAAGATGGTACACATAAGAAAATCTCAAAAACAAAGGGTAGTTGTGCAAACCTAATAGAAAGGATGAGGAAGATTTGTATAAGCATGAAGACGATAGTCATGCCTATAGGATTAGAAATATAATTTTAACACCAAAGATTATCGAGGAGTTGTAGTGGCACAAGTTAATTTGCACTCGATGTACTATAAATTATAACATGTTTGACTTGATTATTAATAGTCATAGTTGTAAAAATATTATAAGCAAACATGTTGTTGATAAATTAAAATTTTTATTGGAATCACATCTTGAACTATACAATATTCGGTAAATTAAGACAATAGGTGAAATAAAGGTAACACAACATTATATAAAGCCTTTTCGTATAGGGATGAGATATAATATGATATAGTAGATATGTATGCATGCAATCTGATATTTGATAAACCTTGGCAATATGATGTACATGTTAGATACTTGGGTCGAAATAATTGCATAAGATTATTAAAGATGGTATAAATTGTACGATTATACCTTTGAAATAGAGACCTTATTCTAACCTTCTAAAGCTTCTAAATATGATGTAAATTATTCGCTTATAACAAAAAATGCAACCAAATTTATAAGGATGGAGAAAGTTTATGCCTTAATTATAAAGGCACTAATTGATGAGAAGGAAGAAGAGAAGACAATTGACATACTTAATATCATTAAAACTTTTCTTACTAAATTTAAAGAGATCTTGTTAAAAGAGTTGCTAAATAAATTGCCATCAATATAATACATTCAATATTAGATTGATTTGGTGTCAACTAGCAAAAATACCAGATGGAGTAGTTTCTTCGGGCATTTCATGAGTGTAAGGTTCTGGCTGAGGACTAAAGGTTCCGATCATCTCCTTCGAGCTATCAACTGTGATGAAAAATCACCACGAGGGAAACTCATTATTACACATAAAAAGAATGCCAGATAGGGAGAGCTTGTAAGAGATTGATGGAGAGACTGTTACCCTTGACACCAGTTTACCAAACTGTGTTACTATATTTGAGGCCGGAAACAATGTTGTTCTTAACCTCAAAAGTGAATTGCAGGCTATAGCGGCTACCTTCTTTTAAGGTGAACCAAGAACCTTTAGGCTTGCCATTCTCAGGAACTGAAAGAACAATATCAGGTCTACCAGGGGATTTGATTTCGAGGCTAAGGATTTTAACTTCGGGTTCCAGAGTCTCTACATGGTTAAAAAAACCATTAAGATAATGTCAGAGATCTGAACAAACTTGATCTGCCATTAATTGATTAGATTGCTTCCAAGAATCCAAGAGGCTAACGGAGGAAATTTAATCCAAAATTCAACTATTTACAGACTCAACCAATGAAATAGTATACTTGAATAAATGGAGATGATGACACACCATAGGAACACATGAAATCAAACACAAATGCTATAAAGTTTGGGAAAAAGAAAGTATAATTTGACAATTATACTTGTGTTTAACCAAAATCAAACCCCTAATTAACAAAAATGTTACCAGTAATTGCCAAGGAAAACTAAACTATACTTGAAATTAACACATTTTGAAAATTTCTAAGCTAATTGATCTCATTACCTCCAACAGCCTCAATATCCACAGCCCCGAGGAGCTGCTCCTTCCACCTCCTCAAGCTTTCATCATCCTACATTCTCAAACCCCATAAAACAGATAAAAGAAATGGGCATAAATAAAGCAAAAATCGAACTGTAATCAATTACAAGAAACTAGTGAGAAAAGACAAAGAAACACAAACCTTATCTTTCTCAAGTTGTTCTTTAAGTGTGTATTGAGGACCAAGCTCGATCTTCCTTTCATGAGATTCATCATCATCCTCTTCTTCTTGATCAGTTGCATAAAGAGAACTCTCACTCATCTTTCTAGTAATCCCACCACTTTTAGGTTCATCAACATTATGTTCTTCTTCATTTGGAGGTGTTTTCGTTTTCGCTTTTGTCTCCGAAACTTCCTGTTTGTTTTTCTCATCAAAACCCATGCTGTTAGTATTTGAATCCACACCAACCTCCAAAGACATCAACAGCAACAAAAAGAACTAGATGGAACAGGCACTTGTGTATCTATCTCTCCGTCTGCGTCTCCCTCATGGAACAAAAAACAAAACAGAATGCCCCCAAAAGCAAAGGAACACAAAAAAGAGGCCAAAAACCAGAAACCAACAAAAGAAAGAAGGTCAAAGAATCTTAGAAAGCTAAACACAAGACAAAATCCATGAAAAAAAAAAAACACAAAACACAACCCTTCAAGCAACAAAAAGACACACTAGCAAAACCAAGAAACAGAGATAGAGGAGAAGAGGGGCACGAGTTTACTTCTTGGGAAGTTCAAACAAAGGAAAAGGAAACAGTCATGTGGTGATCCTAAAATTGTGTTTAACTAAGCAACAATGGCAAAGAAAAAAGAGAGGTGGCAAGATCGTGAAGGTCACTCATGCACTTGGAGGATCCACGAAGACCACGATTCAAGGAGATGGGTGCTTTAAAATTAGTGCATGATTTTGATTACAAACAAAAAAAAATTGTACAGAGAGAGACAGAGACAGAGATGTTAGAGTAAGACAGCCTAGGATTGGATGGATGATGGATACCCTTTGACTCTTTGTAATGGAAACCATGGTTGAGACATGAAAAAAAGCTGCTTAGGATTCTGATTGTTATTATTGGTTTAACCAGCTGTTTTTATCAGTCTTGACTTTGGATAAGCTCTTAGTTTTTAGTACTTTTGATCTTAGTTTTCTTCGATATACACTTTCTTGTCCTTGTCAATGGTGAAACGTTTGTACGTAAGATGTAAAATTCATGTTTATCAATCCCGACTTCACTTTTATGGTTGATGTTTACTCTAGTATGAGTTAAGTTCTATTTAAAATTTGTGGCAATTGAATTGATTAAATTAATTTTATGATTTTTTTTAAATAATATTATTTTAATATTAAAAAATAAAATAAAGATCATATTAAAAATAATTTGAAAAATTCATAACTTAAATTTTATTTAGTTAGATCTAAGAACTCGTATGCTACATTGAAAAATAGTCAATGATTAGTGAGATTTTAATTCGACTATCTTGGATTGATTAGCAAATATTAATATAGAAAACTCATCAATTATTCATTTTATATATATATATATATATATATGATAAATAAATTAAAAAAAATCCAGCACAGTAGATAGAGAGAGAGTCTAAAATGCCGTATTTTGGGTAATATTAGGGTCCCACACTTCACTTCACTCTTTTGTTGGCTTCTCTTTGCCTTTTCGTGTAAGTTTTTGTCTCCAAAACTAAAAGTGAATTCTGTTATTTAATCTCCCAAGAAAATCCAACAAAACGACAACACTGAAAACGTGAAACGTTAACGATCAACAAGCCGCGGCGATCATGACCACGCAAGAAAAAATTAAAAAAAAACCCACCAGATCTGCAATGTATTTGTTATATTTACGCCATTTTATTCAAAGATGTTTGATTGTTGACAAACTGCAGGGGCAAAGGAATTCAAAACTGAAAGAAAAATTTACATTTTTTTCCTTCAGATTCGGGAGAATTTATGAAATAATAATAAGATTTGCACCAGAATATCATGTTGGGTTTATGTTAGTGTCCAAGCAACTTGTTTTGAAAATAAAATAAAATTTGTAGACATAAATTTGAGTATGTAAAAATTAAGCAATGGTTGTGTATAAATATTTGATATTATTAAAATTAATAAGTAAATATAATCTTTATTTAAAGTATTTGTAAAAAAAATATAAAATAATAATCTAATTCTTTTCTTGAATTTCATCTCACTTTATTTATTTATGAAATCAAAACAAAATTTATATTTTACAAAAATATAAATTTAAATATGCATTGTGGAGCAAAATTCAATAATTTGATGCTTTGAAAATCACATTTAATTTATTTTTAAATTAATGTTATTAAATAACTCTTATAAAATATTTATACTTGTTCTAATAGAGCTTCATTTCTTATAGAATTTAAGTATGAAGGAGATTTGAGAGTTTTTAAAAGAATTGCTACAAATAAGAGCTTTTTAAAAGAGTTGTATTGCTTGAAAAGTTTATCTTGAAAAAGATTTTGAATCACTTAGAAGAATTTCCTTCTATTTGCATAGGATAAGTCTCTTTATTTAAAGAGATTTATCTAGATATTCAGGTTTTCTTGCTGAAATTATATAACATTATTTTATTGATTGATTTTTATTTATAAAATCTCTTATTTATGATAAAATATTTTAAATATTTCATCTCTTATGTCAGCTTTACATTAGTTAAGAAATATATAGAGGTTTATTTATTTTTCATGTTATTTATTTTAATTTAACTATATTTTTATGTAAAAATAAAATAAAAATTACATATGAAAATTTTGATTAGTAGAAGATCTTTGTTATATATATATATATATGAGACAAGTTCACTCTAACTTAAAAAAATAAGTGAACATGTTGACACGACTAAAAGATTAATGTCTTCTTCCGAGTATAGAAGTGTTAAAATAATAAATAATTCAGCACGACCGGAGTTGAACCACATAGAGGTTAACTATATAAATTATAAACAACAAAAACAACAACAATAAGAAAAAGAAGAATAATAATAAGAAGAAGTTAAAGAGGACTTTTCAATATAAGATTGATACGAGGATTAAACAATGATAAAAAAATATCAAGGTTAGAAGATCCACTAATGATATTTCAAACAAGTATAATATAATACTCTTTTTATTACTCAATTGGAAACCACACACAAAGGAGGTTCCAATCGGATTATAAATGGTTAAC
>NW_011501176.1:25625-27228 GCF_000495115.2 Populus euphratica
CATAAACAAGATATTAATGAAAGCAAAATTTAAATATTACAAAAATATAAAGAGAAAGAGCAAGAACATGATCTTGATATGAAAACCAAGATGCCTAAATGCATGAAAAATACCTCCTTCTATTGGCTAAAATTGAGAACTATTGTTTTGTTGACTAATTGTTGAGTGGGTGATCACATTTTGACTTTGTGACAATTCTTATCTTCTTGTCTGAGCAAAACATCATCGTTCATATTAAAATTTGAACAGACTTGAATCATGAAAGTTTGAGGAAATTGTCTCAAATTTCCAACAAAAAAAATTAAGGTTAATTAGGCTTCTAGAACTCAAGATATGGGTTGAACATTAAACAGTGTCTAGGCTGCAGGACAGATTTAGACTTCTCCGTTATTACTAAGATTTGGACTTCCAAATAGCAGAATTAAGTCTTGCATTCCATGCATGTTTTAGGCATATGTCTTAGCTTTCTAGCCATATAAACCAAATTGAAATCCAAGATCTACAGCTCTATATATGACCCAATGACTGAATAGTATTTCAGTTAGGACTGAACCAATATCTTTCTTCTAAGCTTCACCTTCTTTGTCTTCTCAATTTTAGTAGTTGAACTCATCAATCAATCATTTGATTTATGTGATAGACTTGCATTTAAGATGAACATTTACCATAAATTAAATGTATCTTATAGTATCAGACTTGTTATTATAAAAGATACTTTAGTTAAGGAATTATTGATACTTCAAGTATAAAATATTGATATAAAACCTTGATAAAAATACACTTTTAAGTACTAATCACATCCCCCAACCAGCTTATTACTAGTTCCTAATAATCAAAGCATTAAAATAGAAAAACAATTTGTAAGTTCCATAAAATAAGGCATTCATTATTGAACTTCTATTAATCTGTTCAAGTAAACAAACTCTCATTAAATTTATATATCTGGTATATACTTCTTCAATAAGATATTAATAAACTTTCTTTTTGTGTGCTCAATATATGAAAATATAGATAATGGTGCTTTTATTGGAAGAAAATATATACTTCTTCAATAAGATATTAATAAACTTTCTTTTTGTGTGCTCAATATATGAAAATATAGATAATGGTGCTTTTATTAGAAGAAAATAATATTTTGTTATAGTGTTTAAAGTTAACTTTCTTGGGTTGATATTATTATCTTTTTTTTTTCTTTTTTTTTTTAAATATATTTACAAAAAACACAATAAATATTTAACCTGTGTAACGAGCTTTCAGCTAATAATTACCAAACCAGTTGGTCTTAGGGCATTAGATATTGAGACACCCCTACGAGCTTAATAACTCAAGTTGGAGATACTAATATGCAGATAGTGCAATGTTTGATTCTCTTAAACTTTTCTCCTTAACCCATGTAACAAGCATTGAATCAATAGCTCCAAAATCAATTGACTTTAGGGTAATAGGTGTTAAAACACCCCTTCAGACTTAATTAAAGTCATTTGGACTTTTAAAACTCAAGATATGGGCTCAACACTAAATAATGTCTAGGCTGTAGGACAAATTCAGACTTCTTTATTGTTGCTAAGATTTGAACTTTCAAACAACAAAATTGAGTCTTGCA
>NW_011501176.1:27290-32745 GCF_000495115.2 Populus euphratica
TTTCTAGCTATATAAACCAAATTGAAATCCAAGATCTATAGCTTCAAATATCACCTAATAACTGCATAGTGTTCTAGTTTGGACTGAACCAACATCTCTTTTCTAAGCTTTACCCTCTCTTTGTCTTCTTAATTTTAGTAATTGAACTTATCAATCAATTTTTTGATTTATATGATAGGCTTGCATTTAAGATGAACTGTAACAACCTGGCTTTTCAAGCCTCAAACAACCTTAAATTTTTTTTTTCTTGACACTATCGTGTTGGTAATTGGCAAACCTATTTCCTCACATCATCAAGAAACAATCTATACATCAACAACATTTAACATTTCATTTAATAGTGAATCTTACATAAACACATAATATTATGTTTGTATAATTAGAAGTTCACATTATAATATACATACATAGACATGAGTTTGCATTCCTATCCTAATAATAGTCACCACGAATTTAAACATTGATTCATACAAAATACATCATAATTTAGGATGCAACTACATGATTCCTTGCAAAAGTAGGTTCTAGTGTATCGGGTTTCCTAGGCATCTCGTTAATGTGACGTCCTTGCTACATGCTTGACCGCTTTTTATGATCGGCTTGTTTTAACTCGCAAGTGCACGAGTGTGCGATGTAGCAATTAACTCGGTAAGATCGAGGTTATATCCACATACAGCTAGATCTGAAAATTGAATCAATAGCTCCAAAATCAATTGACTTTAGGGTAATAGGTGTTAAAACACCCCTTCAGACTTAATTAAAGTCATTTGGACTTTTAAAACTCAAGATATGGGCTCAACACTAAATAATGTCTAGGCTGTAGGACAAATTCAGACTTCTTTATTGTTGCTAAGATTTGAACTTTCAAACAACAAAATTGAGTCTTGCATTCCTCATGAATGTTTTAGGCCTATGTCTTAGTTTTCTAGCTATATAAACCAAATTGAAATCCAAGATCTATAGCTTCAAATATCACCTAATAACTGCATAGTGTTCTAGTTTGGACTGAACCAACATCTCTTTTCTAAGCTTTACCCTCTCTTTGTCTTCTTAATTTTAGTAATTGAACTTATCAATCAATTTTTTGATTTATATGATAGGCTTGCATTTAAGATGAACTGTAACAACCTGGCTTTTCAAGCCTCAAACAACCTTAAATTTTTTTTTTCTTGACACTATCGTGTTGGTAATTGGCAAACCTATTTCCTCACATCATCAAGAAACAATCCATACATCAACAACATTCAACATTTCATTTAAAAGTGAATCTTACATAAACACATAATATTATGTTTGCATAATTAGAAGTTCACATTATAATATACATACATAGACATGAGTTTGCATTCCTATCCTAATAATAGTCACCACGAATTTAAACATTGATTCATACAAAATACATCGTAATTTAGGATGCAACTACATGATTCCTTGCAAAAGTAGGTTCTAGTGTATCGGGTTTCCTAGGCATCTCGTTAATGTGACGTCCTTGCTGCATGCTTGACCGCTTTTTATGATCGGCTTGTTTTAACTCGCAAGTGCACGAGTGTGCGATGTAGCAATTAACTCGGTAAGATCGAGGTCATATCCACAGAGAGCTAGATCTGAAAATTAAGCTAGGTAACAAAAAAAAAACTCAAGAGAAATTAAATTAACAATAACTTGGTTGAAAATAATTGATGGATTTGTTTTCAAAGATGAAAAAGTGTAAATAGATTTTAAATGACAAGAAAAAGTAAGTCTTGGTCCAAATCAATTTTAATGGTGATGTATTGGTGATTTCTTCAACATATATAAGATAACTCAACCTAATCTCAACGATGGTGATATTAGATCGGAAAGAAAAGTAAGTCTTGGTCCAAATCAATTTTAATGGTGATGTATTGGTGATTTCTTCAACATATATAAGATAACTCAACCTAATATCAACGATGGTGATATTAGATCGGAAGATATTACAATGAAGTTTAGAAAGATGAAGATTGATTATTGCTTAAGAATGAACAAGTACTTTTATATTAAGTAAGACATTGAATCAAGCAATCTCTATACCAAAACTAAAGTTTGTGCATAAAAATTCAAGATTATAACATTACCTAAATGATTTTCTAAAATTTCTTTGCAATAATAAATCATTCATGAAGAAAATGAGAAGATAAAGATTAAGATTCATTCATATCCTAAAGAACTCACCTCAATCACCATTATCCTTGATTTGGATCCAAGAAAGAGTTTAGCCAACCATGATTATATATAAGAACACTTCAATAAACATGAAATAACTTGAATCAAATTGAAATAATAAGTTTTACAAACTAAAGAATCGAAATCTATAAAGAAGAACACAACATAATTTCAGAAAAAATTCAGACACAAATCTGACTCTAACTTTGGACAGCAATTTTACCCTCTTAGAAGCCTCTTCTTGAGATGTCTATTAGAGACATATTTATAGGAAATTCTGTCACCTTTCCAGATCATTAAAGAACAACACATTTGGACATCGGAGTCAAAAGTTATGGGCAAAACACCAAAAGGTGTTCTGAAAAATCAAATCAGGACAGCTTTGCAACCACTTTGGTGCACGTTTTTCTTCCTCATTTATGAGCTATCTCTTTCTTCTTTTTGACCCAAAATAATGTAAAAATGTCCCCTCCAGCTTTCCATCCATGTGCTTGCCTTCTTGGATCAATGGATTACCCAAAATAAATCAATTGTTGTTGTGTGGACATATAAGATCATGGATTGTGTTTGGGCTGATTTGAAGGTTGATTTGGGGCTGATTTGGGGCTGAATTTAAGCATCAAATAAGTATACAAATATACCTATTATTTGGGCTAAGATTGACATTGAAACCTTGAGTGTTTAATAGTTGAAGTTTACACACAACATAAGGCAAGTTTGGGCTTGAAATAGATCATATGATATTCTTTTCTAGAATTGGAATAGAATTGATTTTTGGGACAAATTTGGAGCACTTATTTGAATCAAGATTTTCTTCAATGTTCAACTAAATGTCTCTTCAATTCTTTGTTCTGAATTCCGACGTTGAATTTCCTGAATTAATACATTTAAGCTCCAAAAACCAATCGAAACATTAAAACAAACTTCATTACTAAAAAGCACATCGATTATTATAAAAAAAACCAAATAAAAACAATAAATACATATGTAAAATAAGAGACTTAATGATACTTTTGATGCATAATCACTGCAATACAAAAAATTTAAGGGAATACAATTGCTTATTAAAAATAATGATAATTAAATGATCCAGTAGATTAACGAAACATTAACATTATTCCATGTTTGATGCATGATATTCATAATTTCTTCATGTACTTGGTATACATAACTTGTAGTACATATAGATGCACCAATTCTTGCAATCAACCATAATCTTAAACCCAACTATCATCTTAAGGCATTATTTGCTGAGGTTAACCGTTCACTCACCCTGATCATCCACTTTGGATGCTAAAAACTTGACACAACTGAAAGATTGATGTCTTCTCCCAAGTGCAGGAGTGTCGAAGTAATAAATAATCCGGCAAGATCGGGGTCGAACCACATGGAGGTTAATTGTATAAATTATAAATAACAATAATACAAGAATAATAGTAATAATAATAACAATAACAATAATAATAATAATACTACTACTAGTAGTAATAGTAATAATAATAATAATAAGAACAACAATAATAATAGAAGAAGAAGAAGAATAAGAAGTTAATGAGAACTTTGAGATTGAAGATTAATGTAAGGATTAAATAATGATAACAATAAATGTCAAGGTTAAAGTATCCACTAATGGTATGTCAAACAAGTATAGAATAAACTCTTATTATTCAATTTGAAACCACATACAAAGGACGTTCCAATAAAGATTATAAATTGTTAACATGATTACATTAGTCATCTTATTCGATTAATGCTAATACTTGTAAATCTTGTCAGGCATTCGTGATTATAACTTATGTTAACAACAAATCAAGAATTTAGGGTCAATTAGGGGTTTAATTGAAATCAATTGAAAGTTGGAGGACTGGATTGAAAATCATTAAAAATCCCTAATTAATCTAAAATGACGCCGTTTTGAAAAGAAAAAAAATCAGACGACGCGTGCTCGACACTGTTCATTGTCTTCCCCAATTTTTCCCAAAAATACTATCTGAGTGGCTACTTTTCAGATGCATTTAATGCTTCATTGCTCCATCAAATCTAATAAAAAGTGTACGATAATGATCCCATGTAGTTTCTTTTCAACACCGACTGAACAGTTCAGTCTGAATGGCGACGAGACAGTGTCGGCGCTGGCCTAAAGTAACCAACTCAGGAAGCCTTTTCTGCAGATTGAACAACTCATGAGGCACATTTTGAGCCAACGCTTGGGATGCTTCCCGACCAAATCAATGGCTGAGTTTTTTTCCTTGTGTAGACGAGATTGCCCTCTTCCACTAGCTATAAATAGAGGCGAAGTTGATGGCTTTGGGGAGGAGAAAATTGAGTCCAAAATCAGCAAAAACTCAGCCCTTCTTCCCCCGTTTTTGTAGTTTTTCTTTCCCGCTCTCTCTCTCTCCGGCATTCTAGTTACTACCTAAAGCCACTAATAGCCTATACACCAGCAGCTCCGCCGTGGGAAGCTGCCTACCGACCACCAAGAGCCATCGTGAACCTTTCTCTCTCCTATCTGCAGCTTCTCGTTTGCTTCTTCTTCTTTTGCTTCCTCAGCCACCGGCGACCAACTCCTCCATTGTTCCTCGAAAAGATGCCGCCTGGACCATCAACTCAACCTACTGATCACAACTGTGACCACAGACACCAGTAGCCTTCTCCTCCGCCCGTCTGCAGCTTCTGCAATCGTTTGGTTGCATTCAACACATGAACAGTGAGTGTTCACGTTGCTGCATATAATTAACATAGAATTTGGGCCGGGCCAGTTATGGCCCTGTCCAATCAGCTGGTCTGGCCCGGCATAAAAAAGAAAGAAAGAAAAATATGTTGGGCCAAGTTCGGCCCAACCACTGTTTCCTGGGCTTATTGCTTGGCCTAGTTATCTAGGCCGGCCCGACCCACATTTTAATAATATTTAATTAATATATATAATATAATATTATATATTTCTTTTAAAAAAACAAAAAAATCAGCCCAAAATTTGTGATTTTCTTAAATGCTTTTTCTATTAATTTTGCATAATATCAGTTTGTATATTTACACTGTAAAATACAAATTCAGTATTAAAAATATCTGGTTTTCTCCAAAATATTTCAAAAAAAATTAAAAAATTAAAAAATATATTTTAAATCAATTTCTATTTTTAAAAATTACTTTCATGCATACGGCCAAATCCTAAAATTTTTCCAAGCATATTTTTCATTAAAAATATTAATAAAATTGCATCTTTTTCATGTTTAAAAAATGGATATCGTAATCAGTTTATGATTATCCATTA